>NC_056711.1:6650999-6900999 GCF_018831695.1 Puntigrus tetrazona | reverse complement strand
TATATAATATTGGACTATATTATTCCAGTCATACAAAGTGTGTTGTCTAAATTATGGCTGGCTGCGGTAATGATGTCTTTCAAAACACAAACTCAATGAACTAGTGTTAGAAAGCATACCATCAACTTAGGCAACATATGAGAAGAGTGACCACGAGGGCAGTAGACGAGGCGAATCAATATGGCAACACATGTGATATATTTAGTGAAGCCATTGTTTATTTTATTTAGGGAACGAATCGAGGATTTTCCAAACAGAGAGGCCCCAGAGATATTTTATCAGGTGTACAGTCCTGCCATGTGGAATACATTAGTACTTTAAAGGAAATGTCTTCATGCAGTATTTTTATTATTATTATTATTATTGTTGTTGTTGTTGTTGTTACAAAGCGAACCATAAACCAACATTAACTTGAGATATAAGGAGCACGCTTTGCACTTGCACTCAAAACGCTCCGCTTTGACTCCTCCACATTAGCTAAGACTCATGATTTATGGAACAGGCTACATTCCAAAAGCTGTAATGACCACAACACTAACGCAACACTTTCAAAAGGCGCGCGTTGCGTTCAAATGCAAAATTATTAAAGCGGTGCACCTGGGAACTCCAGGGTGAGTTTAGTTTTAATCCACTGTGTGAGATGGCCGGGCTTGTGCGGGAGATCCCAGACACTTCAGCGAGTCGACCGACCTACACCGTGCAATCGCAGTGTTAAAACCCCGTTATTGAAGCGCTACAGGTCTGTTTCCAGGCCTCCGATCTTTGCGGTCTGCGTGTGCGTGCGTGCGTGCGTGCGCGCGCTCTCCTCTCGCGCTCCGTCTGCGGGAGCGTGTCTTCAGGCACCGAGAACATGTACAAGTGAGTCGTCTGTTTGACAACAGACCATCGGAGATATTGTTCATTTTAAAGCTACATTTACAGATTTTGGTTAGGATTAGTGATTTTCTGTCCTTTTACAATATCATCTTTTTGTGGTCTCTTTTACTTTCCAATAAGCGGTAGCCTATTAACGTATATGGCGTTGAGCTATTGAGGTTATTAATGTAATGGTAAGACGCAAGTTGCACATAAGCTACTTAATGCTTATAATGTTCACCGAACCAGCACCTAAAACGTTCATTAATTAAATAGAAAATCACTTCTTAAGTCTGTTGCGTAAACGACGTAAACAAATTATTTCACGCACGGCTACTGTACATTAAAACATTTTTAATACAGGCTATGAATTTAAAAGTAATAAGTGCCTTTTAAAAGGAAACTCTGCAGTCTGTACACGCGCTTGAAAGGTCTAAATACACGACATGCGATGAGGATAAACTTTATAGGTCTGTTTTAACAAGAATAGCCATTTAATAAGAAACCAAACATCAGTTTCATTGACCAAGTTCACGAAAGTCATTTAAGATTCCCCACGTGCTCTTCTTCTCACAAAACCTCTCCAGTAGCCCAGTCTGTATCATGGTAGCCACATATAGACTAATCGCAATTATAAACGCGTTGGGTCTGTTGTCAGCCAAAAACCCTTAATCATGACCCACAATGCGTGCCGTCCCGTTAGGTTTTGTTACTTGTCTCCATGTCGTTGAGGCACGTTCACTCATCTACAAAAAAAAATCAGATCATTTCTATATGAAAAGAATAGTCTTCTTCGATTAGGCTACGAATGATTTTGATGTTTAGCTGGGGTTTTTCACGATGTAGGCCCACTTTATTGGGGTCGAGGAACCGTTTTGTATCTGACAGCCGCAGACAAGATAGCCTAAATAAGTTACAGTTCTAGCCTGATACGAAAACACGGGCTCCTTATTAATGCGTTGACTTTTTCTGGCTACTGGTGATTTAAAGGTTTTCGTCCTGTGCTTTCTTCTAGACAAATTCCCAGCGTCGCAAAGAAATAAAACGAGGCGATTCTACAAACAACAACATAAATGCGTTATTATTATTATTATTTTATTTTTATTTATTTCATTTATTATTATTATTATTATTATTATTATTATTATTTATTTATTTATTTATTTATTTATTTATTTTAATGTTTTTGGTTTTGCAATAGTATTGCAATAAAAACGCTGCCATAAAGTTTTCATCACCGTTAACCAAGAGAAATGAGAATAGACGTTTAAATGCGGATGGAAAAGTTTTTAAAACTGCTGTTAAATTTGTAGATGTAGTGGCCTTTCGAGGCAGCAGTTGTTACCCACGCTTTACCTCTGATCCATTGATATTTGTGTGTTTCAGTGAATGGTCCGAGTGGATTCAATGCACTTGACCAAGGCTACAAAAAAAAAATGAATTGAACGCAATCCTGGTCTCACCACGTCGTGAAGTTATCACTAAATTTACTCGAGCGCATTTCTCCAGACCAGGCTCGCTTTTACAATGGAAACTCTCAGGGCTTTCCTTCGTTAATAATAAAATAGTGGATCTAAGATGATATTTAATTTGTAACCTAAATTATTTGAAGGCTGATTATTTTGTAATTGCTCATTAGTCTTGTATATTTATCGCTGTACCTTATGGCAGGACCGCGGGAATCGTGGGGTTGGGGGTCATTCTCCCGTTACAAGGATCGGTTTCAAAAGCAATTTGTGAAACAGGATAGATTGTGTTTGTCGTGACGTCACATTACAGTCCGCGCTATAAATATCTCCCAAAAACCAGCTTCGGTGGCCAGTTGCAACTGGAAACGCAGAGCGTATAAAGCAGAAGCCAGCCCGACTTCGGACCGAAAGACATGTGGCATGTTTCTCGAACTCTAAATAAATCGAAGTGGAACTTTAATCTCCATCGCACTTTTTTTTTAAACGTTAAAAGTGATCTTAGACCATTACGGTGCAATACGTTAGGCGGCATAACTTTATTTTGCACGGCAGTCCAGCCCGTCCGGTGTACTGTAAAACCGCCTTTTAGCAGGATCAGCGGACGTAATTAAAGCTAGTAATTGCAGATTAGAGGTTTTGGGTCATTGGGGTTATTTGATAGGAGGCTGTTTAAAATGACGGGTAATTATTTAACATCACTCGTACGGCGCAGGTTTTTCACCTGGGTTTAAAACCCAGACCTCAATTTCAGAAACCACTGCGAGCATTTGGAAGCTACACCAACTTTTTTTTTTTTTCCTCTTCCTCGCTGTATGATGAATCACGGCGAAGGCCCTCCGTGATTGATCGTTTTCCCCCTGCGTAAGCGTGGCGTTGTTGAACGTTTAAGTTAATGCCGCTTCTGAAACAAGTTATCGCGGCACGGGGTAACCCAGCGGGTCAGAAGGTTCTCAATACAGCGAGTCCCATGGCCCGGATGCTTGTTTGGAAAAGCAAATCGATTAATAGGCCTGGTCCGTGCAAGGTCGAAGTCATAGCCCAACGCTCGCTGTTTGGGGTGAACAGAGATCGCATCTTTCGGCAATATTTGAATACATTAAACAGGCGAGCTTAATGCAGTGCTAAATCAAATCCGTGTCATATTATATAAACAGCTACGTAATTAAATTAAACATATATGCGTGCTTTAAAACCTGGCTAGAAAATATCGCATCGAGTGCATTCGGGTTTTCTAATGCCCTTGCATTTTTTGGTCTTCATTCAGCACGCTAACTGGGCCTTTAAAGTTAATTTAATCTTCTCGACTCAAATAACGTTAACAAATAATAAAAAGTTTCTAAGCCTTTTCCGTTTGGCGAAATATAATTCCCCTTCTTTAAATTCAGATAATTGTCCGGCATTAAATGCAAAACACCAGGCGCATTTGAATCGGCAATGCAAAATTAATAAAGGGGAGCGCGCGGTAACGAGGGGGTGTCCTGTCTTTTGAGGCACGACGGAGGGAGAAAGTGCGCCAAATTTGTTTGCAGCGGATCAAGGCTCACCGCCTTCACTGCACTTTCTTTATCTTAATTCCAACTTGAAAAGATATAATTATCTAGTTTGAACAGGGCTGCTATCAAATCCTTCTTTAGGCAGGGTAGGGAACAGCTCGAGTGGATTGCGGGCTCTGAGCCGCTCGGTGTTGCCCGAGATAGGAGTAATGAAGTTGTGGAGTCCGGAGATACAAAGGGCATTAACCTCATTAGCATGAAACCTTTTCTTCTAACTATTGTGGGACCCTTTCAGCCTTCTAATCCCTCTATTTCAAAGCTGGGTTTGTAATAAAGCTTTTAGGGGTTTTTCAAAGCTAATAGTATTCTCCGCAGATTTTTTTTATTACCGTTATAGTCCACAGACTGTTCAAAAATCCCTTTATATATAGTATGCGCATGTATAGTCCAATGAAAATTTTAACCTTTATCAAACTCCGATTAAAAAGTTTTGGGGACAACACGAAAACGCCCGGCGATGGTTTTTCTTGGGATTTCGAAATATTTAGTCATGCGTGCTATTAAAATACAATGCGATTATATATATATATATATATATATATATATATATATATATATATATATATATATATATATATATATATATATATATTTATGCATGGCGTGCTTTTAAAATACAAGTTAATGCACGTGTTTCACACACGCATATAAAAATCATATTTGCGTTCTGCAGCCCAGCCTATTATTCGTGGCAGGATGGTGCGCTATGATAAAACACAAGAACGGAGAACGAAGGCTAGATGCATTCCAGCCGTCGCCGCCGACAAGATTTTAAACAAAGCTCCTATTTTGCGGCACATTGCAAACCTTCTCTTATCGCGTTGTGAGAGGTAGTCAGATTGTACTAAATTATGTCCAACCAGGCCCCCTTGGATCCACGGATTAACAGATTAAAGTGGACCACTGGGCAATGCATCCCCTTTCCCCCACATATTACTCGTATGATAATTGCCTAAACTGATTTGCACTTTCACAAAAGCTCGCAGGACTCTTTGTAGCTTGAACAGACCAGACGCTGCTCTTCCACCAATGGAAATAAAACTGGTTAACGCCAGTCTATCGGACCGAGCGGCAAATGAGGCAAGGGAGAGAGAAAAAAAAAAAACAAGCACTTCGCTGTGGAAAAAAAAAATCGTTGCAGGCTTTCTATTTTGCGTTACATTTTAACCAGTCCGTTTCCCCGCTACATTCCTGATACGCTCAGATCGATTAGAAATATTCCATTGATATAATAGAGATAATTGCGATGACACCAAAGGAGCACAAATGCCAGAGCAACCCCATACGGCGCTGTCCAATAATCGTTTCCCAAAAAAATAAAATAAAATAAAATAAAATAAAAGGACGCACGCTAAACCACTCTACCGGACAAAACTGTCATTTCGGGTTTTTTCGCAAAGCAAAAAGGCTGTAATTTTATTCTGAGCAACATATTGATAAAACTTTATTGACAAAATATTGACAATTACATACTTCTTGGAAGTATACTTTGTGTTAAAATTGTAGCAAACTTAACACAAACACAAAATTATTTACATTCTTGTAAAAGACGATTTAACATAAACATTAGCTTTTAGTATCTCTATACATGGAATACGCTCAGTGCTTGAAGTTTTGCTGCCTAGGCGGCCGTCAATTCTTGCATTAATCCTTCGAGGCAACTCTTTAGAGGAGGGGCGAGTCCCGATCATATATTCGCACCAAGATTACGGAGTCATGGTAAAGCTTAATTTTTAAGGAATGTCATGGAGAATTTTTCGTTAGAATTACTTTTGCACGTGGTAAACTTGAATAAAGTTTTTTATTTTATTTTATTTATTTTTTTATCATCTGGGTTTTTAATTTGCCTTACTTCTTAAAAAAACACTATAACGCAGCACTGCTACTTCATATTGTTTTCACGATCACTTTAACACGAGAATCATAAATTCAAAGACTGCACACTGTTGTAAAAAAAGAGAGAGAAGCACACAACATTTCTCAGATTAAAAATAGAATCAAAACAAATTTACTTTGAAAAAAAAAAAAGAAGAAGGTCAAATTAATTAATTAACCTACCAAAAAAAAATCGTCGCTCTACCATGCAATTCGAGTTTTACAAAAAAAAAACAAAAAACAGTATATTTTGGTATCTTGATGTGGAAGGTTCACGTCTTGGAAAAATAAAACGAGAGGGGGATACAAAAAAAACACCCCTCAGAAGTGCAAATGTCCTATGCGCATTTGAGCTATGTTTTGTGATAGTGGTGACGAGGTGGTGCGGGTGGTGTGGTGGTGGTGGGGATGGGGGGGCTGCGTGTAATACCTGTCAATCACCTTGCCTTGGCAACGTGAAAATTATTGACAGTCCCTTGTAGTGACAGCAGTGCCACCAACAGGATCTCTCACCCTCAAGCTGCCGATCTCGAAGAATCAAAATGTGATATTGGCTTTCCCCTCTCCCTTCCGTCGGCGCACGGCGTCCTTATCCGTGACATCCTTCAAGCCACGCCGCTGTCCCGGGTTCAAACAGTTTAAGTCTCTCTCTCTTTTTTTTAATCGTCTGAGGTGACGTCGATTTCCTCGGGGCTTCCTTGTTTCGTGGCCAGTCTCCATCGGTTTATGTGATGAGTTCCTTTCTTTTTCTGTTGTGAATCCGAACCTTCCTCCTCCAGTTTCTGGCGCTTGAACTTCGTCCTTCGGTTCTGAAACCAAACTTTTACCTGCGGCGGTGGAGGGGGGGGAAAGACGAAAATAATCAGCGTCGAGCGAGGGCCTTTTCCGCCGAATAAAACGCTTCGAACAAAGAGAGCTGGCCTGACAGGAGGTATCGCTGACGGGCCTCGAGAATAACTAGGGCTGGGAGGACAAAGAAGCGCCAGGTATCTCGCGGGCAATCTAGTCGCGAGAGCATCGGTCGACTTTCATTTAGTTTCCCCGGTCGGCATAAATTAAAACGACATAAAGAATTTAAACGAGGTATTAAATACATATCACTGATAAGTGGGGACGGGGTTGGGGAAGGAAGGCTGGCTGGCGTGCACCTGACCTGTTTACGAACGACAGGTTGCATCCTCGCTATCACTAACCCTGCTGCTCCTTCAGACTCAAACTAGTCCGCGCCAAAGAAGCAGCGTATAATAATAGCGGTGTAACTTCTCCGACATTGTCGCTTATTATCACGGATCAGCGTGTTAGCTGGCCTATTTACAATTCACCCCCTCATTATCGCGTCCCCGCATAAAACCTTTTCTATTAGCACACGTCGGTAAAGTTCAGTCTTTAGCTTAATTCATCACCTTTATCATTCATATCATCCGTAAAGCTCACAGCCGACAACTTGGCAAGTGAGGCACATTTAATGTGCTTTCAGAGAGCTAATTGAAGCATTGAAGTGGCTCGTAGTCCATTTCTCTCTCTCGCTCTTCTGAAAGGCCGGCGTTTAGAAAAGGGCCGGTGCTGTCACCGGGACAATAGGCTCCGACCGGGCCACCGAACGATACGCGCAAATACGATCTTAAATACGGTTAGGGAAATTCGCGGAATCCGCCTCGTTCTTTTAAGCGTCCGTTTAAAACGGTTAACCGGTTAACCGCCGAGCGTTTTCCACAAGAGCCCTCCGCTTGAAACGGAACCGCTCAGCCCTCCTCCAAAAAAAAAAAAAAACCGGGGTGAATTGGAAACGGTGGGTTTAACGTTGCGCTTTTAGAACGACGCGGTTTACGCGCGGGGGTCCCAACAAAACCAAACGCTGAATAGGCACAACAGCAGTGAAATAAAAAATAAATGTTAAAAAAGTGGCCACATCTGTGCAAATAATAATAGGTGCACGTATCGTAAGAGGCCGACGTGCATCGCAGCTACGTATATGCAAATGAAGCGATTAAAGGTTGGGAAATATTTACATGGATAATTGACATTTTAAAAGTTTTTTACCGTTTGTCAAATCGCGTTTTTGTTACGCAAACGTCGCCCGCGCGTTTATATTTCGGGTACAGTCTAACCACAGTATGTAAGCGTTTCGAGGACGGCTGGGTGGTTATTTAGGCCGCGTTATATCCATGGCGGCACGCGGCTCAGCGCGCTAATGAAGACAGGTAAACTCCGTCTTACCTGAGTTTCTGTGAGGCTAAGGCTGTGAGCGAGCTGTTTTCGTTCCGCACCGACGACGTAATGGTTTTTTTCGAAAGCATGTTCAAGCCGCAGTAGCTGTGATGGCGAAAAAGCTGTACGGATCCTTTTGGGCTTTCTCGCCAGCGCATTGTGCAATAGGAAGCTTTCCGGACTCGTTTCGTTTCCTGCAACGAAATTAGTGAAAATTAAAACCCATCGTCTGCCACAATATAAGCAGCCTGCCCTTCATCGGCGTTAGACTTCGTTCAATTTGTTCTCAGCTATTAATTCGACCTCACATTTTAAAACAGTACACAGCATGCAGCATCTTACTAAAATATAATGCACAATAAGGTCACGTCAAACAGAAACAGGGCAGGGCCTATATAAAGATATTTTTCTGTTATCTTTTTTTTTTTTTTTTTTTTTTATAGTTACTCGCCAGTAGCCATAACGTTCCCTGTAGCCAAGTAAACTTTTGTTGCAAATTCAAGTCTGAGACTAAATAATGTTAATTCACATGTGATCATTTAAAACATGATGCCTGTATATTTTTGGCGTTTGTGAATGAAACGCACGGCTGTTTTTATTCCGCGACTGAACTGTGCACGAATTAATTCAATGGCTTTGAGTAGCCCGTCTGTACTAGTGGGGAATACATTTTCATTAGCAGCGTTTCGGGCAGAAACAACAAACGCTTTCCCATAGCGAGTAATATAAAAAGAGCCCGAATTTTTTGCTTTACCGTTTTTACTGACCCGATAGCGTGGCGTGTGTAATAACACGATAGCACCGCACTTATTAACGTTTCTCAGCGTTCGTTTTAGGGTCGCTTTTGCAGCATTGAGGAGCAGGCAAATGCACTTTCAGATAAAGGCGAAATTCGAGAAATTTACGATTTAAAAAAAAAAAAAAAAAAAACAGTCGAACGGAAATTAAAATTACGTTCAGTTAATAAATTATTTCGTCGCTCTCAAGTTTTTTTTCTGGCAACGTGAATGCGTGTAATTCGCAATAAAAGTTTTTCATATATATATATATTTGACTATGTTACGCGGCGATCCATGGATTTTACGTCGATTAATTTCTTTCTATCGGTGTAACGCGTTTACGCTAAACAAATCATCTAAAACCTAAATAATTAATTTAAAATAAAACATCGAATGTAAAAGTCATTAACACTTTATTGATGAGTTTTAATCCATCTTATATATATATATATATATATATATATATATATATATATATATATATATATATATATATATATGTGCATATACGGCATAACTGCACATTCCTTTCTTCCAGCTATTTACTGATAACCGTTGTGTAATGTCAGCAGTCGAAGTGTCTTGTTATTTCGATACAATATAACGGTTATAAACTTTTTTCGATTGCATTCATTTCACATTTTTTTATTTTGCACGAAAGGCGCATTTAACTAATTATCAACGAAAACCCGCCGCGTCCTTGGGCCGTGTGGGCCTTTTTTTTCCCCCTCTCTCTCTCTCTCCCCGGCCGACTGGTCAAAATAGAAGAAAATATCGAGCAGGAACTTACCTTGAAATCTGTGACCCAAGTATCTATATCTATGTATCAACCACGGGTAAAAAGTTGAAGGGTCCCTTTGCTGGCTTGCGAAAAGAGGGTGCGGACTGTGCGAGGACGACAGTGGGTGAGCAGCCAAAGCGTGAGGAGGAGGTACTGAGTGGACTGGGACGGCGGAGTTGGGAGGATGTGAAACAGCCTCAGCGAACACCAAGTCCGGGTTTGAGTAGACGCCCCTGCCGCTGGAATGAAAGCCGTTTAAAAATGGGTTCATCTGGCTCGAGTTTGCATAGCTGAGAGCCGCCGGTCGTATGGGCTCCTCGGATCTCGACGCTGGCAAAGGATTATCCTTCGCTACCAAAGACTCTATGGTGAAACACCTCTTCGGTGTGGGCTGAAACATGGTTCACCGGTCAAGATCCCCCAGTTTAAGTGAAAACGGTGCACGCGTTAGCACTAAAAAATACTCCACACCCAAGACCAAAGTTTTGTCGGCAAGTTAGCGGCGGCTAAAGAAAGGGTAAAAAAATGAGTCAAAAGCGCACAGCTCAACACATCGTGAGAGAGGCGGCCGACTTCTCCAGACAATCCATGAATGTGATCGGTTCCTCACCAGTTGTGCTAGCGATTTGTTAGTTCATGAGCCTAATTAGCTCTGGAGTCACATAAACAGTTTCCTCTGAAGCCTGTAATGGCTTGGTGATTGGTCGCTGCCGCTCGCCTTAAGGTTGAGGGAAGAGTCTTTAAGTGCGTCAATACGAACGAGCACGGAGAGGCGGATTCAAGCAAAACGGAACGGATTCGCCCAGAAACAGAGCTGCGGAGCAATTTACATACGCAGCTGATCCCATTGAGGGACTCGAGGTACTTCGGCGTGTATTTGTGTCGCGCGCGAGGGCATAACGAGGCTTTTTACACGCCGTTGCCGCGGCGCCTCGGCGCTCAATCACCGCGCGTTTAGACGCACGCGCGCGCTCGTTCGCGCCAGGCTGCAAAAAAAAAAAAAAAAAAAAAAAAAAAAGGAAAAAAAGTACAGATTCGGAGCGTCCTTTAAACAAACGACCGTGATCGGTGAAACTCCGTCGGGGCGTAATCAAAACGATAAACTCGTGAACTTTTGAATGTTTTTCTCTCTCCGGGCGAGCGGCGGGCCTGTTTGACGCCCACCTCTGTATTGTCTCTCCACGTTTTCATTTTCTCCGATGGGTCTGTGATTAGTTTAGGGATGAGAGACTCTCTTTCTCTATTGGCCAGGAGACAAGGATGAGGCTTATTAGACACAGACAATATTTTCAGCTCTGTTTGTTTGTCGTATGACTACAAGAGTCTATTACCCTCTAACTGCTCATTAAATTAGCCGAGTTCAATCCCATTATGGGTTGCTAATGTACATACCGCATCTCAAAAGTTCAGGTATGCTCAGAGATCTCCCGGGCTCTGTGATAGGCATTTAAAAAAAAAAAAAAAAAAAAAAAAGGTTTTGTAGCCTGTTTACTTTTGCATACTTTCAGGTACATCTCACACGCTGCAGCATACGCCACGCAATTGCTGAAGGCAGTTTTCCCGGACGCTTAGCGCAGGCTGCACATACAAATGGACAATTTTAGTTACATTTCCGTTATTAAATATACCAGTAAAATACGCACGCACGCAATCCAGCCAATCCATAAAATGCATTCTGTTCTAATTAACGCACGAGACACTAGCACGCGCCTCGTGTCGTTTTAAACCTGGGGTGTGTTTTATTGGCGCTGCAAGTGAACGCGTACGTGCAACTGTTTACAAAATAGGTCCACGTTTATCAGGTTGATTTTGCTCTCGAATCGTTCTGCCCGCAGCTCTCAGCACCCCACATTTGCTGAAATAAATGATCGATATATTAGCTGCTGGTTTAAGGTGCGAACGCATCGTGACAGTAGGTTTAAGTGGTGCACTTTCCGTGGATTACTGCACTGCGTTAAACGGAGGGATTCGTTTTAAATACGATCCTTGCCATAGCTTTTCTTGCATTGACGCGAAGTGCGTTACCAAGTCTTTAATTATTATTATCATTAATAATAATTATAATCATAAATCATAATATATAGGCTGAAGGTATATTTATTATTATTGTTATTTAGCTTGCGTCTAAATTAATAGCAATTTAATAGCAAAAACACTAGCCTTCTTGTTTTGTTCCCTTGCTCAGATATTCAAGTGATTTCTTGATCCCAGGAATTTTCACGCGTATGGCAGACATAGCCTACATTAACTATTATCAATTCAATATTTAATTCGCACGAGGCTCTTTTTCAGCTCTTCTGTGCGGTAAACGTTTATAGGTAGACTGCAATTTGCGCGTTACATATTAAATATTTGTGATCGCGCTTTTGGTAGCCTGATTTTATTTCATTTTTTTTGGTAGCCTAAATTTATTATTATTATTTTTCTGACAGCCTAAAGGTTTTTCTAACTTCATTTTACACGTGCATATCGTTCACGTGTAAACAAGCCACTAGGCTACGTTTAGATTTTTAGACTTTGAAGAAAACGTCTGGCGAGACGAAACAAACCGCTCTCGTATTTCGAGAAGACGCGAGCAAATAAAT
Organism: Puntigrus tetrazona; assembly: GCF_018831695.1. Lineage (NCBI taxonomy): Eukaryota > Metazoa > Chordata > Actinopteri > Cypriniformes > Cyprinidae > Puntigrus > Puntigrus tetrazona. Next base: position 6,888,894 of record NC_056711.1, on the reverse strand, counting down.
TGCCATTGTTTTTTTTTTTTTTGTTTTTTTTTTTTAATTTTGTGAATTTGCTAAACGAGGTAGATTACGCAGGTATGTGATTGTTATTTGTGAAGTGAAGAAGAGACCACGGAGCGCCCTGCACGCGCTGGGGTCCGAGCACCGAAGAGTGAGGAGAGTGCGACACCAACCGGTGCTTTTACGAAACGCACTTTTCAGACGGTTCCTGGACGTGCACGGAAAGGAAAAGCGCGATTACCGATTGCTAATTACTTTTTGTTCTCTGCGTTAAATGACTTTAGGCTACTCTCGGGGCACGTTTGCACGTTTTTTTTTTTTTTTTTGGTGTCGAAAACCTTAATCATCGTGGTTCATGATGCCACCTGCATTTAAGTGCTCTTTCTATAGCCCTCCGCGGACAAAGACCGACAAGCTCGAGACGAGCCTCGCCTGTGTGGCGAAAATAGCTTATTAAAATCCCGCAATTAATTTCACTCGATTAAACTCAACGTAAACATTTGCCCCACTTCGCGGGCCCAGAAACTAAACGCGCAAATAGATATAGAAACGCGATCGCAAGGCCAGGAAACAACAGCAGCGACATTAATAGTAATGATAATAATAATAAACGATCGGTTCGTTAACTTTAGTTCCCGCCATTTTCACGTGTCGCGTTTATCTGTGACGGTGTCGAAATTAGAGTTTGAAAATAATAATTTGCTCTGAGCTATAAAATAAAAAGCACTAACGCTTGATCGATACCGGTGTATTGATTTACAGTCTCCCAAGTGATTTTTCTTCGGCGTGAAAGTGAAAAAAAAAAAAAAGACAAAAAGGTCCAAAAGTCGCAGCCCTGGATTCAGAAGACAAAAAGCACATCGAGCTTCATTCGACTATTTATTTTATCCATCCTTCAAAAAAAATGTGTCGGATACGCAATAATTAAGTGGATGGCTTTTGAAAAGATGTTATGAAATGTAACTGACGCCCATGAACAGCTTTTCGAAGAGCTTTGCAATAGAAATGTCAACCGAATTATGTTATATCGTCAAACTGCAGGATTCACAATCGTGTGCTCGGTGTGCAGGGCCTATCAGTTTCAATACGAGAAATTACCTTTCAGAGCTTTTCTTTCCACGCAATAACTCTCGAGCACAAACAGGGCTTCGCGCGGAGCAGTCGAAAGGAATTATTCTGGTATTTATTAAAGACTTTCTACTAGTATGCCGGCATATACCGACGCGGTTTTTGTTTTCTAATTAATTGCATTTTGCTTTTGAATTAAGGCATTTTAAAGCGCGGCAACTGTAGGGTAGTTAGCCAGCTAGTTAGTTCGGAAACCGCACTTGTTGCTGCAAATTAAACGAGCGTTTAGCTCAGTAGGCTGTTCTGTAAACATTCTGTAAGAAATATAACGGAATAAGTTTCCGAATGACGCAACATTCGAATCCCGCCACGAAATTCGATTCCTTAAACTCAAATGAATAAACAGCCTACGAAAAACGAGGCCAACCGGGCGTGTTTTTAGTCGTTTTCTCGTCAAACAATGCCCAAGTCGAGAAAGCCTTTGACTTCAGAGTTTTAATATTTCTTTCTTGCTCCACGTGTTTAAAATACACAGAGGCCGCAAGGCGTAAAAACATAATGCATTAAGCATCAAGCGTGATACACTTTACAAGAAACCATCGCTCAGTATTCAACATTTTTGTTTTATTTAATCTTAATCTTACATACCAACCCAGTTTTGAACGCGGACGTAGTTTTTATAGTTTGCTGCTATAATTGGTATTTAAACATTTGCCTGCAGAAATGCGTTCGAAAATAACTATTAAGAATTAGGCTACATTTAGATCTGCATGAATACATTTACCAAATGTGTGTAAGTAGACTCTGAAACGTTATTTCCAAATTCCAGTGAAATGACTGCAACCGGACTGAACAGGCTATAGGACGACTGGGCGGCAGATGCACACGTTAAAGCGATACGTGCCGTTTAAACGCATACATATATCTAACGCATAAAAGCGGCACCCCTCCAGCTCGAGGTCGGCGTGGTTTACTCACAGTGACCCGTGGTCAAACTTCACAAAGTAGGTCTTAGCAAATATAGGGGTCTAATCTAGTTTGGGAGTTCATAACCTCTTGCGTGGGAATTTGAGGCTCCAATTGCGGGATTATTGGCCTTAATTGTGGATTTTCCACTAGAATGCAACAAAGACCGTTGACATAATTGTTTCTTTCTTCTGGTCTTTTCTGCATAATGATATAATGCGAGCAAAAGTTTATCGCCCTCGCAGCGGGGAGAATCACGATCCAAAAGAAGCCGTTGCATGAAACTAAGAAGTCGCATTGATGAGGTTTACCGAGGATTACCTCTTATCAACGTGTGCGTGTGGTCCTCCTACCCCAGCTAGTTTAACCAAGAGCCGGGACGTCTTTAGAAAAAGGCGTCGCACCACCTAAAACTTCCCTGAAAGAAAAAGACCATCCTGATCGAGTTGGGAGAGACCGGATTATGCCATTGTTATCGTTTTCTTCTAGAGATGGAATCTCGCTATACTGAAACGGCGGCTTTGCTGTCAGAAGCATCTGCGTTTAGTCATATTGCCATGGAACGGAGGGAAAAATAAAAAATAAAAATCACAAAAGACTGCAATGTTTATTTACTAAACCTTTTAATGTATCAATCAGGAGGACCAACAGCAGCGCATTAAACGCTATTGTTTTCTACTAACAAGAGCATAAATTAATAGATTATAGGGATCCAATCAATTGTTCTTGGGTCATTTATGGAGAGAGGCGTCTAAAGCTTCAGAAAACCTTGCTGAGATTTTGGTGACCCCTAGCGAGCAAAGTAAGAGTCTGAAAACTACACAAGTAACCACTGATTCTTGTTCCAGACGGTTTCATTTGACAAAAAGATGTCTTCTGCTGTATAAGAACTGAAATTATGGTTCAGTTTAATGAGCAAACGACTTTATTAATAAAGGTTTTTTTCATATTTCTAGAGGGCATACAACCACAGCATAAGCAGCAACTACAGCATGGACACAGCTGTAAAGATAACCTGATGATTTCATCTCAAAACACCACTCGTTCATGTTCTACAACATCCGCACCTCAAAGAAAAAAAAAAAAAAACTTCTACTTAATTTTGCGTGACCAATTTAATCCTAAGCATGCATAACAAAAAGGAATGAGCTACTTTTCAAATGTAAGTTTTTAAAAAGGGATGAAATATAAATTGCCATGTTTGAAAACCCATTTTAAGTGTTGTAATTCTATGGCAAAGCTTTATGTATTTCATGTTAATGTAAGCAGTGATCTGTACTGATTAGAGAACACATCAAGGCTTAGTACACCATCAAGCAAAAAAAAAAAAAAACTCTGATGCTTTAGCATTAGCGGCGGACAGTGGTCCAGCCATCATCATCCGTCTCGTTCTTGGTCCGGCGCGGGTTTTCCTTATCTTTGTCAGAGCGCCAGGTGCTCTTCTCGCCACCCTCACGCTCCCGGTCACGTGGTCTGGGAGGAGCCTCTCTTTCATCCTTACGCTCTTCCCGTCGTTCTTCACCACCACGACGCCATGAGCCACCTTTGAGTTAAGAAACAGGATGTAAGAAACTGACCTCTAAGAGGCTCCTCAAGCACATTTCATTTCACATTTTCACTTTATACAGACACCTACCAAGTGCCATGGATGCCACTTTAGCCCAGAACTGCTTATTTAGTTTGAAACCAAACCATCAGTAACTTTAACAGTAAAGTTACTGGATCCAACGGAAAAGTTTCAAACTTTGTTGCAATTAAGTATTTGTATCAACAATGCTATGTTAGGGGCACTTTGGAATACTGTGGTATCGGTTCGTTCTTTTAAATGTACTTCTGTGATTGAGCTTTGGATAAGAGCCCAAAAAAAATTTTTTTTACTGTGAATTTACTGTTACATGACCCCACACCATTAAAACAGCTTTATCTGGGCCACTGATACATTACCTTCATCTCAATCAAATCTGTCAGAAGGCTCTGTGTGTGCAAACCTTAATGCAGTCATGTAATGTTTGCTCATTTAAGATGTACAAGGCAGATCATGAGACTAACCTTCATCAAGGTCTCTTTGGGGGGCTCTGAGATCACGGTCGCGGTCTCTGTCATCTCTGCGTTCCCTCACGTCACGGCGTTCACGACGATCATCACGGTCAAAGTCTTCACGACGAGAGTCACGCCAACTGCTCTGCTCCTCACCACCACCACCACCACCACTACCTCCTCCTCCTCCTCTTCTCCAGCCACCCCCTTCTTCCCTGCACATGCACACACATTCACATTAAACTCATGCCAACTGGATGAGCCTAGATAGTACAACCAATAGTAAAAGGGTGGATCTTAAAATTTGGAAAATGTATGCCGTGGAACCTGTTACAAATATTTAATTACACAGGCCTAGCGACCACAAGGGTTTATTAAGGCTTTCAAACAAAACAATCACTGTTTACAAGAAGAAGAAAAAATTAGAATAGAAGGGTTTTTTTGTTTTATGTATGAAAATAAATAAAAATAGGGAGGAAAAAAAAATGCATTAATTCAACACTACTTTAAAATGCAAATTCATGCACTCATACAACCAATTTTAAATCTAGAACACGACAAACATACGTGGCAAGCAACTGCATGGCATAAAATGCGCAGCATTTTACCTGCTCTGAAACCACAAGCCTATAGAATATACAACAGTGTCACGTCTTTACCTTAAAACATGACATGCTCACATAACACTCGCAACAAAAGCCTTCAGACAAAAGAGGAAAATGTTAGAAAAAAAAGGTGTGTTCTATTTTTACCTGGGAGGAGGACGACGATCTCTAAACCGATCTCCTTCTTGACGATCATCTCCCTCGTTCTCATCATCATCGTTGCCTGTTTCACGAGGAGGTCCCCAGCTTTCTTCCCGAGCCTTCTCTCGCTCTCTCCATCCACCTACAAAAAAGTTATATGGGGTAATTGAACGAGTTGAAAAGATGTGCACTGAGTTGATTAACTTTCCACTGATCAAATACAACATAAAAGAGGTAAAAAAAATAAAATAAAAAAATAGTAATTTTCTGCATACATTAGCGAATGATTTCCAACAACGACAGTAATAATTCCTTTTTAACCTTTTATTTTCCATCTGACCTCTGGAACTAAAATGGATTTTATTTTGCTGTTGTACCTTTGAGACCAAATCAATTTCTTAACCGCAATGACACTTTGCTGCACTTAACGAGCTGTGAGTTTAAACTGTCCCATGCTTCAATAACAGATGACTGGATCGCATTGCTTTGTGACAGGAAAATTAGATTCCTTGTGACATGAACCCTTTTAACACATATTTGGCAACATGCCCTCTGCAAGATAGAAACCGATATATCACACAAGCTCGCACCTGGTCTCCCAAGAGGTTTCCAGGGTCTGGAGTCATCTCCACGACGTGGCCCAGAGTCATCCATACCCCTGCGGCTTCCTCTCTCATCATCCCCTCCTCTTCTGGGGCCCCAGTCATCATCTGCCCCACGTCGAGGCGCTCTGGGTTCATCCATGCCTCTGCGAGGTCCACGGTCGTCATCGAAGCCTCTTCTTGGGCCACGGTCGTCATCACCTCGTCTGGGACCACGATCTTCGTCCATTCCACGCCTTGGTGCTCTGTCGTCATCAGCTCTTCGGTGACCTCGGTCATCGTCAAAGCCCCTCCTGGGCCCACGATCATCATCAAAGCCCCGTCTGGGTCCACGGTCATCATCACCTCCTCGGCGCGGACCTCGCTCCTCATCAAAGCCACGACGGAGTCCTCTGTCATCTGAACCACCACGACGAGAACTTTCTCCTCCTCTTCGGAAGGGCATTTCATTGTCACGGTCTTCTCGATCGTTGTCTTCACGGCCTTCACGCCCCTCCTGACGCCAGTCTCTGTGAGAAAAAACAAAAAAAAAAAAGATAATGAATAGCAATTCTCTGTATCTGTTTTTAATCTTTGTCCTTACGAATTGTGTTATCAATTAATGTAAAAACTTGTACCGTTCCCCAACAGTACGTCGCCAGTCTGACTCGCCCTCACCACGCTTCCTCCAGCCTCCTTCTTCCCGTTCACCCCACTCCTGCAAAGATAACGATTCAAATTTAGACCAAGAAATAACAATATCCATTATATATCTGAATTGTTGATAAAACAAATAAATAAACTATATCCTATTTGTCATCATGGTAATATTTTGGGAACTTCATACAGCCTACAATATAACTAGGTTATATGAAGTGGTATGAAAACATAAATTTTCTGCCCCCATTTTAAAGTTTTTTGATCAATTAAAAAGCATTTAATTGAACTGAATCATGCATGAAAGAAAACTTTCACTAGTCTAGACTTCTCGTAATGTATGCATGCGCTCTATAAAAGGTGTTTTTGAATGTTTTTTGCATTCAAATCGCACATTGTTAAAACAATAACAATATCACAGATTTGTTACAATATTCATGCTCTTTTAAACTTTTTACGCAAAGAAGCTATAGAATTAAAGTCAATAATAAATGTGGTCTGAGTTTAATCACACCACAGAAAAATTAACCACCATGCCAAATTTGAATGCTTAAAAAAAGCTAAGTAAATAAAAAGTATCAAAATAATAATAAAAAAAAGCCATCTCTGCTTTCAAATACTGGGGCGTGTCTGCATGCGGTGCTGAATCCACACCCACTCATAGCAAAGCTGCCATCTTTCTCAAGCAGCTTGATCATACAATGTAATGTGACAAAGGCATAGCTAGATAGCAAACTGTAAGATGTTGTATCTAACAGTAATGTCAGTAACTGAATGAACGGACAAACCCCTGATGCTTACACGCTCTAGTTACTGTGTGTGTTCGACTTGAAGCAACACTGCACAGAACTGTGAATTGCTCTCGCAGTAATTTGATATCAAACAAAACATAATGGGTGCTTGCGTCCTATTAGCTCTCATTGTACTGATGTCACACAGCGATCAGTCTGTGCTGCTTCAAGTCGTACACAGCTCTTAGTTTCGCAGGAGGAGCAGTGCTCGGTGGCTCCGTTGTGTCACGAGCTCGGATATAGACACGCCCAATAAATCCTGAGCACGAAAGTGGTGAAACTGTTTAACTCCAACATTAAGTTTTATATAGTTCACAGTCTTTGTAACATGTTTAAGCAATGCTTTTCTAACATTTATAATGCATTTACCAACAATTCTCAAAATTGACTTTACACTGACATTAAGCAGCCCAAAATCAGCATATTGGAAAGATTTCTGAAGGATCATCTGATACTGAAAACCTGAGTAACAATTCAGCTTAGCCATCACCGTAATTAGTTACATTTTTAAAATAATACAGCAAAAAGTAATAATAGGCTATAATAATATTTTCCTGTACTTTTATTTTTTATCAAATAAATACATGAATGTCACTATCGAAAGGTAGTGTACGGTATATAAGCACATTTGAAACAGGGTTCTTGTGATTTACCTTGCTGGGTTTTTCTTCTGGTGCCCTCCTCTCCTCCTCCTTGCGGCGTTCACGCTCCTCAATTTCCTGTTGTCGGGCACGCTGTTTTCTCTCCTGTTCCTCCAGTTTACGCAGGCGCTCTTGGTATTCACGCTCTTCCTCCTCTCTTTGCTCCTGCTCCAAGCGTTCACGCTCTTCCCGCTCTAAAACACACAAAACCAAACACCAATTCAAAAATGAAAAGTGGGGAAAAGATCATACATCAAATAAGATATGAACATTTTCGAAAATGCATTGCATCGAATCACTGTTAACTAAAAACAAACAAGCAGCAAATAAGAACCTTTCTTGAGCTGTTCCTCACGGATTCTCTGGGCCTCCTCTTCTTTCTGAAAATAGAAGGCCTTTCGTCTGTCCTCCTTACGCTGCTTCTTTCTGTCCTCAAGACGTTTCTTTCGCTCCTCGACCAAACGTTCTTGGAACTGCTTGAGTTTTTCCTGCGTGCGTGAGAATTGCTCAAAGCTTAGTTACCTAGACCATCAACATCCTAAACGTCAAGGATTTCATGCTACTATGAAAATGTCATGTATACTAGCTACTGAAAGCAAATCATCTTCAACTGAATAAGTGACACTTGAAACTGAAGTTTTGTTTACCTCATAAATGAAGCTTCGAGCAGCTTTAATTTTGGACAAGAAGTTCTCCTTGTCCTCCATCATCCTTGACATTCTCTGCTTGTGTTCCAGTGCCTTCTCACGCTCCATCTTCATATTGCTGATCTGAGCAACAGACAAAACGCAACAATATTTAGCTTTATTAAAAATATACAACATGGCCTGATTACATTATTCAACATGTCCTTCTTATTTACTCTTTAATAAATTGCTGAATTAAACTATAACCAGACAATGAGCAAGCATGGCCTCAAGAAATACTTTCACTTTAACTGTAGTTTGAAGTATTTTCAAGTACGTGGGGGATTGGATACTTTTTTAGGAAAAAAATTGAAAATTGAACCAGAGGGCAAAGTAAAAATCACATGTAATTCTAACAAGTGCAAAAAGCAGTATACGATTATTACCCTCTCTTCCTCCTGCAGCTCCCATAACTCCATGTCTTTGATGCGCTGTTCCTCGTAGGCTTTCTTGATCAGAGGAATCTCCTCAAGGCGCTTGGCTCTCTCAAAGTAGTCGATCTGGAATATGCATAATAGTATCACTCCAGTGTAATATTCCAATGCCTTATACTCAGCTGCATGGAATTAACCGTAATCATCTGGCATTTAAAACAGTTCACCAACATACTTATATTACACATTCATTAAGTATTTGGTTATTGTAAATAAGATATACCTTCTTTTCCTGGTTTTTGAGACGCTCCTGAAGTTCTTTCTTCTCTTTTTCTAGTTGTTCTACCTGTTTAGCCATGATGAAATCAGGGTCCAGCTCCTCCAGATCCTACAACATAAATTAAATAAAAAAAACCTTTACAACTGATAATGCAGCATACATTTCATTTTCCCAGGTAACTCTTCCAATAAAAGGTTCTAAATGTCCACCTCCTTAACAAGCTCAGTACCTCAATATCGATGTCTTTGAAGGCCTTGGCTCCAAGCTCAGTCTTCTTGATCTGCTCCAGTCGCTCACGCACGGTCTTCTTTTTGATTTGTTCGTGTTCCTGCATGATGCGCTCCTTTTCTCGCTCCTTGGCCTCTTGTCTAAGACGCTCCTCCTCTGCCTTGCGCACCTTCTGTAGCTCTGCCTCCCGTTGCTCCAGCTCCTCTTTCTCCCTCTGGATGTTGAGGCTCTCCAGACGCTCTTTGCGTTCCTCAATGGTTTGTCGCCGAGCAAGGATGCGCTGATGCTCTTTGCGGGCATTCTTTAGGTAGGCTGTGATGGCCTGTTGACTCTGCTCTTCATGTTCTTGCTGTGGGCAAAGTTACAGTTTGTAATGAAACAGAAATAACACTGCCCAGCATGGAGATAACTGATTAAACTTAGCCTGTGTCTTACCATTAAGGAGGCAGGTTTGATGACTTGGATGGCTTTAGCCAAGGAGGATGACATGGCAGTGAGCTGATTCCGTATCTGTTCAGAGGGCATGTTCTGTAGGAACGGACCTACTGGAGAATCTTCTTTAGTAGAATAGTTCAGATCGGAGCCAAAACTCAGCGTTCGAGATGTATGATCAATGCGCACCTGTGTAAATACACAATTATTACATCACTACAAAATTTGACAAAATGTAGAAGTCCATGTAATTAACTACCAAGATGCTTGATTTATAGACTATAGACTAAAAAACTTTTTTTTTGTATACCTGTAGGTCACAGTGTCGTGCTGCATCTACAATTGAGCGCTCCAGTTGGAAAGCATCTACAAATGGCACCAGAGACGCCAATCTGCTGAACTCGATGCTCTGGTAGATCTGAGCCACCTGGAATATTAAAACCAGGAAGACAGAATTTGAAGAACTGTAGAAGACTGAAGCAAGCACAGATTCCCCAAGTAATTATTAGATGGCTGGGATTTGATGATCATGCCAACCTGTTGTAGCAGTCGAAGGATGGTGTTGTTCTGTAAGTGAGGAACATACTGCTGCAGGTCTGATTCTTTCTCAGCTTGGTCCCTCACCCAGTTCAGCACCTATCACAGCAGCAGCAAAAACACAGACGCGGCAAGAATATTGTGTTTTTAGCATGCGTGTTGACATCAAGAACACTGTCACATTAAAGACGGTCAGAATGGTCCAACAAGTGCATCACTTCTTAATTAGATTTATTAGTTATTAGTTATTTATTAGTCAAGGTTTAAGGGATATTCCTCCAAAACTGAAAAATGTGTTTATGGTATTTATTTGCCCAGGACATCCAAGATGTAGTAGACTTTGTTTCCTCAAAAAACAACATTTTTTAACTCAAAATGTTGCAGTCTGTCAGTCATTTAATGGAGGTCAATGGGCACCAAATGCTCCAAAGCTCCAAAAAAACAAAACCACATAAACAGACAAAACCAAATTAAACCCTATAGCTTATGATGATACACTGAGCTGTTAAGACACCAAACGACTGGTCTGTGCAAAAAATGAACAGTATTTATATATATATATTTTTTTTTTACCTCAAACAGTTATTAATGTACCAGTTGTGAATGAGCTGAGGAGAGTCAGAAATTGTAGTGTATAAGAGGTAAAAAAAAATCTAAATACTCTTAGTTTGTATGTTAATTTGGTTTCGTCTGTGTATATATTTTTTGGCTCTCAGAACTTTGGAACGTTTGGAAGCCATTGACTACCATTATATGACAGACTGCAACGGTTTGAGTAAAATGATTGTATTCTACTGAAGAAACAAAGTCACCTACATCTTGTAAGCAGATAAACATCAAATTTATATTTTTGGGTGAACTATCCCTCTTAACTATTATTTTACTGTAGATACATAAATGAATCTTATAAGTGCAGAAGAAAAACTTAAAATCACAAAACAATGTAGCTAATAAATAAAGGGCCATTCACCTTAGTCACTCTTCCACAAAGTTTAAGAGGGTGGAAGTCCACCTCCAACCAGTTGTAGAGCTCTTTGACTTCAGGAACAACATACTGAAGCAAGTTGAACCTCACCTATGACAAAAATGAAATACTCAAGGCTCTCAATCTTTAATAAACTATACATTTAAGAGACTACAAAAATGACTAATTGACAGAATGGCTATTACCATGTCATTGATTAGACTCTGGCGGGTGGGTGGAGACTGAAGACCAAGTAATGTAGCCAGTCTACGGTGTTTCTCCACAATGATGCCATCCATGTCCAACAGCCGAGCGATATCAGTGCGCTCAGGGGTGATGGGAATAGACAAAGTGGCCAACAGCACTCGAGTGGACATCCTGAATAAAAAAAAAAAAAAGGAAAAAGAATTTAGTATTTTAAGAAATGGCTAAATGTAACTAAATGACAGCAAAACAAAAAAAATTCCACATCTAATTCAGAAATAAATAACTCTCATTCAATCTGATGTCTACTGTTATTTAGTGCTCACCTCTGCATCTCTTCTTGGGTGAGGTTCTTGCGCATTTCCCGGGAGAGGTGATAGAGTCTGTGTAGGGTGCAGGCATGGAATAAGGCATTGCCAGACTTCCAGAATACAGTGGACACCTTATTATAGTAGTTAGCCATAAGCTGGGGTTTAGGGGGCTTCTTCGAGAGGGCAAACAGTCCATGGATGTCTTCAACTGCTTTGAATGCTTCCTGCATGGATTAAAAAGAAGGTAAGCAACAAGTAAAACAAATTAAATCATTCATGCTTTCAAAACAAAGCCTGTTGTGCAAAAATATAAAATGTCTTTTTTTTTTCTTCTCACGAATGAATCCCAAAATTTTATTTTATTTCTGTAATCAATAGGGCTGCCCTTGACTAAAGATTCTTCCGATCAACTAGTGGTCATTCATTTTAAGCAATTACTCAACTAATCACAAGTCTATATTATTAATGAACCATATAATTCATAATAATAAACCCTTAATTGTCTATAGCCTATAATCACTCAAGCACACATAAAGCTTGCCACAGCGCAACGGCAGAAGTAATGATTATGAATGCCCCAGGAGAAACAAAAAGGAAGACTGCCTTGACGTTATAATAATTTATTGTTAGGTGTTTTCCGTATTGGCACAGACTCGCTATTTTCACAATGAACGGACGTTTTATATAGATTATTTCATCTGAAACTATGTTTTTGACAGATTTATTTTTCGTGTCTGTGAGGCAAACACAGAATTCAAGCTTACAGAGACCTAGACTGCAGAAAGTGTACCTTCTTTGCTTTCATTATTTTACAAACGCACAATGTTTTGTTGTTATTGTGAGTACATACAAATCAAAGTAGACCTTTCACAGCTTTGAAAGATGTATCACTTTCATATGTATGAACAAAAATGAAGGAGTATTTACGTCAAACTTAAATGATCACTCTGGCGCCTCCATGTAAACTGTCATGCAGTGAGTGCGCTACATTCAGCTTCCACACTCCGCACAAAAACGTCAACAGCACACATTTTTCTAGGTTAATGTTAGAGTGAGCGGCCATGTTACGTTCCTGCTACTTACACGTTTCAGATGACAAGCCACATTTGAGGTCGATGAATGAAACAAACATTTGGATGTCCTGACCGATGTACTGTAATTACCACATAGACCAGTTGTTAATGATTTGTCCGTCATGGACTACGTGACTTCGCCACCTCCTGTGGATTTTTTTTCCCCTACGATTTAAGGCCTGTTTACACCAAGCACGATAACTACAAAAATAATGATCAGGATATAGTTATAAAAATCATTCTCAATTGTAAAGAATAGCAGAGTTCACACCACAGGTATTACAAACAACATTGTTGGAATCACTTTCAGAACCATTTTTTCCAGTTGATGAACGCCACAGAATCCATCTTACTGTGATGAGCTTGAAAATTTAAAGTGGCAGACGCGCATGTGCTTAGAATATACGGTGTGAATGCTATGGTTATCTTTGTAGTTATCGTTCTTGGTGTGAACGGGCGTAAGCGACGAATAAAACTAATCGACCAAGCCTCCTCTGCTTAACTAAAGGATAGTCGACTATTAGGGGGCAGCCCTAGTGATCAATACGCTTGTGTTTTTTGTTTGCATGGAAAACACTTTCGCTGTAAAAAGGTTAAAATTGCAGTCAATATAAATATATTTATGTTATTTCATAAAATATATTTATATAGTCCGTTGTACAGTGGTGCCTAGTATGAAGTGCAGAGACCTGCCACAGCTCCATGCTAATAGCGCTGTCCAGCTGGACCAGACGTGTCTCGAGGTGCATGGACTGGCTCTCAGGATTGTTCAGGTTGATGGCAGTGCTCTGGTTGTGATGCCGTTGGATCTGTCCCAGGTGCATTCGCAGGTTGTCACACAGCTTACGGAATTCTGCTTTACGAGTGTACTGCAGGCAAAACTTGAATGCTGCAAGAGAAAAGTTACATTTCTTGTTAGAAACGTGCGCACAACCAAAGGAATTTACATTTTTGGTATCCTATAACATGATTGCAATGTGTAAATCTTATCTCTACCCGATACTTAAAGTCCCACAAATAAAGGTTTGCGTTATACGAGGTAAACACAGACCTTGCTGAGCAATGTCATGGTAAAGGCGCTCCACTTTGGAGTTATTCCTTAGCAGGTCCAGGCACTGGCGGTACGACTCCCACAAGAACTTGACCCAAGGCGTGAGCAGAAGTCTGTCAGTACGGTCTTGAGTGTCTTCACCACTAACGGCACTCAACAGAACACTGAAGATCGCAGAAAAAAAAAAATACAATAAAATAATTGAAAAGTATTCTGGTAAACACAGTAGGTTATGTCCATGACTAAGAAAGAAACCAAATGTGTGTCAACATTAGGTCTTAAAAAACACTTATTCTGTAAGCATTGTTGTTACGGTTATTACATTTCTGCACCTGAGTACTACTGTTACTGTCTTTATATAGTAATTAATTTTATGTTGTAGGGGGCCTTGAGCTTCCTGTACCTTTCTGGGGTCTGAATGTTGTCCAGATCCTCAATGTCCAGCACCATCTGCTGAGACTCCTCTTTTGCGGTCTCAGTCTTCTCCTCTGCAAGTTTCAGATAAGCACGGACCACATCCTCCAGAGATTTGATGTTCACCTAAAGCACGAGAGGCGTGTCCAAGTCAGTAATTTCATGAGAAAAACAAAAAGAACTTACAATTGAGATCAATTCTACAATAAAGTTACCATGACTTCTAACGTCGTATAAATTTAACCTATGACAACTTTAAAATAACACTGTAAAGTCAGCATAAAAACGACAAAAGCAACAAAACGTTTCATTCATATTGTGACGTTCATCCAAGTGTAACAGATTATTGAAAAAGGAAATACAGGTTTTACAGAAAAATATAGCCTGGCTTTATGCATCAGTCGTTGATTGGATTTTGAGATGCAAGCATTACATTCTAACTTGACATAAGTATGTAAGCAAGCTTTATTTCAATTTTGACATATTGATTAAACGCTCCAACAGGTCAAAACATTCAAAGAATAATAAATAAAAAACAAAAATGTCTCAAACCTGTTGACAGATGTTTTTGTACTGATACAGTCCCTCCTTTGCCAAGTGGCTCTTGCGCAGATCCACGCAGAGCTCCAGGTACTTGAGCATGATAGGCTCGTGTATCTTCTGCCATGTTCGATGTTTTTTGCTCTTGATGACATCGTAGAGCACATCCAAAGCTGGCTGCTTTTTACCAACTTCAAGAAACTCTGAGAAAAGAAACCGAAAGACTGTCATGACCACCACACCTTTGGGAATTCATTCAGGGCATACACAGCATCCAGATGGGACTCATTCCTTGAAAAACGTATCATGTTGCAGTATTTTATCAAATATCAATTTTAAAACAAATGGGTCCTTTACGGCTGGATGTAACATCGAATGAACATAGACAAGAAATCGTGTAACGTTAATCAAAACGTTATGTCAGGTGCGCACCATTTCATTCAGGTTTGGTTTTGTCCAAAATGATACGTATTTGCCTTCCAATCACGAACAAGCAATGCTGTTTTAGCTATAAGGATTTTCTTAATTCATACTGTTAATAAATCGTTAAACTCCGATAGTCTAAGTTGTCACTGCTAAGCTAACGGAATAGAAACGCTTGCTAACACGCATGGTAACGTTAGCATTAACAAAAAAGGTCTCAGTCTTTGTTCCGTTAGCAAGTACGTGGAGTATTAACACTTTATTTCCAATCACGGCCTTTCTTCGAGTACGCTAAAAAAGAGGAATGTACGAAACGGGGATAAAACAGATTTAAAACGCTGCATCATACATGACACACACACACAGGCCCAGCAGCTGTGACATCCGGCCTGCGCGGAACATGGCTACTCCAGCACGCGCCATAGCGAGCTAGCAGCTACAGACCTACGACTACAGCCCGTGAGACGACCACCTACAGCATTCACCCACCGTTTGCCCGCTTAAGAGCGTTCTCCGGTCTCTGGAAATAGGCTGGCATTGTTATGGCTCGCTAGCAGGCAGTTTTCAGATAGTCGAGGCTGTTTTATTGACTCTGCCTGTCCATCCGCGCCGTGACTTCTCGCCGCGCAAGCAAGAAAGGACTAGCGCACGTGAACTGCGCCGGCGAGAAAGACCAGAGTTCCCGTATGTACGCGCTTGCACATGGAAGCGCATATATTTATTTATTTATTTTTATTTATATAACAAATGCATTTTTATCCGTTGGCATTGTTACGGACGGCCTTATTATTTGACGTTTTAATATTTTCAATATTTTGTTCTCCCTCAGAAATTAGCTATAGAATACAAAAAGCCCTATAGTTATAGAGTGGGGGAAGATGAGACTCTTTTTTTTTCTCTTCTTCTTTTACTTATGTGGTCCTCGAGATAAGGGAAAATGAGGCAGCAGAAGTGCAATGCTGTGTGGGACGTTAAGCCAACCATGCTTCCTATCATTTTTTATTATGACAAATGGTTCTAAAGTCATGGCTTTTTATAAAAAAGTGTTCTTATAGCTCAATTTGACCCCGGTTTCACCATCTGGGTGACTCTGATTCAAACCCGTGTGGAATTTTAAAGATATTTTCCCTCTTTCAAAAAAACGTAATAATCAAATTTCATCTTACAAAATTATATTTGTTTCCTCAAAAGATTCTTTGCATGGTAGCTTTTCTGCAGTCTCTAACATTAGGGATCAGAGGTGGAAAGATGTATAGGATGCGATGTAAAGCATCTTCTGCTTCTACCTAATAATTAAACCAGTTGCACAATATCACATTAAAATATCACTTTATACTTCTGAAATTGTCTTATCTTCAGTGCCTTATGGTAGGGCAAGTTAGAGTACTGACTGGAATTAAAAAGTTTAGCTAAATATTGTGCGATTGACACACGACAGTAAATATACAGGGGGTGGCTCAACTTACCCCACTCTCCCCTGTACGTTCTGTCAGTATTGTCCCTCACATTGCTCCAAACGTTTTCCTGATTTTTATTATTCAAATGCAGACTTTTTAAGATGAATGATTCACTTGGATAATATTGGTTGTACGTTTAGTCAGAAAAGATGTCAAATGTGTTATTCACAGGAGACAAAAGGCATGGACGGCACGAATAACGTTTCAATATCACATTGTTAAGTTTTCACAGTGGTTTTACGAAAAAGCAGAGTTCACTTTTTTGTGAAATAATGTTTACAGATTGAGTTTTACTCACGCAAATGTAGAAAAGTTTACCCGAGCTTGAAGTCCTTAGCTTACGCCTTTAAAAAAAAATCAGTGTTGCTTATTTGTGTCTTATACTTACAGGCTCTTGATTAAATTGCTAAAATATTTATATTATTTTTGAATATTCTTAGAATATTTTTTTAATTTTGTGTTTTTACTCTTTGTAAGTTTATTTTTTAATTTATTCTACATTTATGTGTTTATTGTTATTATTATTATTTTATTTTTTAATTATTATTTTTATTTTTAGAATAGGTTTAAATAAGGTTTACAAAAAAGAAGCGTTTTTGCACCAACACACTAGATGTCAGTATGTGTTTGGATATTTTAGTTGAACTTGGAGAAACCCGGAAGAAGCGTGTCGATCACTTGACCAGTAGTGATTCCTACTGTTTTGACAATTTTCGGTTTTACGCGTTTGTCGTTTTTCTCTGTATTTTTTTTTTTCCGTTGCAGCACAAACTCGGAGGAATTGCTGCAACTCAACAGCTCCATTCCATGCACTGATAAGTTAAAATCCGCGTGATAATTGAAAGCGCTTCGTCTTACATGAGAAAACTCGACTGGGACTGGACAACATCAACATCTTTTTTTTTTTTGCAAGAACAACCGTAGCTTCTAACGCTATAATTGTTTTCTGTCCCGGCATATTCGACAATGGCCTGTGTCTGTTGGTGCTGACAGTTGCATGCTCTTTCCAAACTAAATGGTTAGAGGTATTGAAGTGCTAAAAACAGATTAACGTGGTTAAGGAATGGAAAATGGCTACATCTGAGATTATGCTAAGTCTTGGACTAATTGGTAAGATTAAAATCTTTTTATTCTTAGAATATTTTATGTGTTAAAGTGATAGTTTTGTAACATTTTGGAATCATTTACTTCTTATATATATATTTCAAACCTTATTTTCATTCAGTTGGACGCATGACAGCATTATTTGTCAGTCACCATTTACTTTCCTCGTGTTTTAAAATAATGCAGTGAAAGTCAATGGTGACTGAGACTGTCGGTTCCTAAAAGCATTGTGTCTAGCACAAAAAACTTTGCATTTTGTGGTCTGCAGAAGGTCTCCTCAAAATTTGTTCCTTTAATTACAGAATAATGTTTATTTTGTCAGTAACTGCATTCATTCGCCTTACGCAGAGAAGGATGTAAATGCAGACACGCTTTGGGTTTGGTGTTATCCTTCTATCAGTGCTGATCTGCGAGAGGTTCTGTTGAGAAAGTGTTGCCTGCCGTTGAACAACCAGGTGCTGCACACCTTTGTGTTTGGACAGCACTGCCGAACCTGGTACTACATCACCACTGTGGAGGTTCAGGAGCCATCCGCGCTTAAAAAGGTACAAAATCTAAATTCTGCCCTAATAATGCTACTACAGGAATAGTTCAACCAAAAAATGTCATTTTGATATGACCCCCAATAAACTGAAAAAACTGTCAAAATATTTCAGATGGTTTTGAATAAAATCATTCCAGCTTGCTAACTGACCGTTCGATTTCATTCGAAGGTGACGCATTTCTCAGTAGTTATCACAGCTAAGGACTTCAACCCTGAAAAGTACGCTGCGTTCAGTAGAGTTCTGTGCAGGTTTGTTTCATTCAGATACTAAACATTTAGTGCAGCCGCTTAGTGCCTGTGTTGACTTTTCGGAAATCGTTTTTGAGGATATACAATGAGTGTTCGTATGTCTGTGGCTTTGCATCTTCATCACCGTTTTTAATCAGGACGTATACCAAACATGGAAGTCCAGTGAAGATGATGGAGTGCTACATTGCTGTTCTGACCAAAGGGATTTGCCAGAGCGATGAGAACGGCTCCTTCCTTATCAAAGATTATGATATCAGGAAGGCCTACCTGGCCGGATCCTTAAAAGGTGAGTGGTGAACAAGCATTACATACTAACCACAGCAAGAACTGAGCAGCACTTTTAATATCATGGCCATTTGCTTCAGTTGGCTTTATGATCTGTACTTTGGAAGTCCTCCAATAATGTGTCTTGATTCTGTAAAATATATGTATTTTATGCAAATTGATGAGATATTTATTCTTTGTTGTAGATGTTGTGTCACAATTTGGTATGGAGACCATCATCCTGTACACAGCACTAATGTTGAAAAAAAGAGTGGTGGTCTATCACCCCCGGATTGAGGCTCTGCTGGAGTTCACAAGGTAACCACGGAAACGATCACTTAGTTGACATGAAATCAAAATGGACTGATGTTTAATTGTATATTCATGGCCTCAATGTTCTCAATTCATGATTATTTTTCATCCAAACCCCAAATATATATTGTGATGACAAAGCTGAATTTATCTAATCTTCAGCGTCACATTTTAATATCATAATTTACTGCTGAAAGAAACATTATCATGAATGTCGAAAGCAGTTGTGCTGCTTAATATGTTTGTAGTAATATAGGGGGAAAATAGTGGCGGAAACTGCATTTCACATTTAGTTCATTTAAATAGTTTTAAATATCTGACATTTATGTTTTTCAGTAGGGATAAAAAAAGTTGCATTTACTTCATTATACGTCATTATAAGTTGCAACTATTTAAACACAATTTTTAATTCATGCATGCTGATTAAAAGTATTAACTTCCTCAAAGAAAGAAATAATCTCACTGACCCAACACTTTTGAGCAGTATTGCATATGACAATGGCAACACACTAAAACGTTTGTAGTAACAGTGTTTTTCTTTTTAAAACCAGAGGTATTCCCGGATTGGTGTGGCATAGAAAAGACTGGTCCATCCTCCACCCTTTCGTTCACCTGGATGATAATGAGCTGGAGAACCTCAAGCTGTGTACAGGTATGGAGGATTTTCTCCTACACGCAAGCCAGCACTTGCTGATGCCTTTATGAATTTCCATGCTCTTTCTCTGTAGGGTACGTTGCAGGGTTTGTCGATCCCGAAGTCAGAGACAGATCGGATTTGTTTGATGTGTATGTTAATCTTCCAGACAGTGAAATCACCGTGTCACAAAACGCTAAAGGTAGGAGATGCAGTTTTACAAATTCGCTGGGGCTGGGTAGAAATGAGATGTGGATTTTTAAGTCACTGTAACTCGCTGTAATTTGTTTTCAGAGGCGATGGCTATGGGAAAACTTCATAAAGAGATTGGCAACTTCATTGTCCAGGCAGCAGAGGACACTGATCGCACAGATCCACAGGTTATTAAGGTACGAGTAACAACAGTCAAGTATCAGCAACACACAGCTTTAGCACAAGCTACATTTAAAGCATTTCAGCTTACCAAGACTTACAAATCCTACATGTGGTTTTAATCCAGCCCTCTTTTTAAATCTGTCCCCAGGATATTTCGGTAAAAACTAAGGAGATCCTCAGTAACCTGATGTCTCTTGCTGATGAAGCAGATAACTCTAAACTGACTTTGGAGTCTCTGAAGCAGAGGCACTACCCTCCAGCCACTGAAAACTTCCTCTTCCACTTAGCTGCAGCCGAGCAACTCCTGAAGATCTGACCAATCGGTGTATGCAACTGGCACCGATCGGAAAGGAAGAACAGCAACAATCTGTGTATAATTTCAGGGGTAGTGAACAGGGCAAAAGTTATATAAGAACAAAAATATATTTCATAGAAAGATATATAAAATGTAGCTATATAAAACATGATGGCTACACCTCATGAGTGTAAGTATGTTGAATGTAACATTTGTATGTGATAACAGGTTTGAGATAAATAACCTTTTGGTAACATATGGATTTATAATTTTGTCTCTGAAAACATTCCTGAGGTACTAATAATGTTCATAACCTTAATCTGGCATGCTCATAATTGCACATCAGTGTGAAAGGGTTGACTAAAGGACATTTATTTTGAAGGGTCCCATTACATTTCAAATGTAAAAAAAAAAAAAAAAAAAAAAAGTCACTTAAAACCAGTTTTACTTAACTATTGCGTGCCAAAACCTCATCTTAAAGTTGTGATGTTAATTAGTCTCTTCATGTCAGAAATCTTTTTATCTAATATGCTCAAGTGACAAAAGACATTCCCCATGTTAGATGGAAATGTGTTCCCACATTTTGCATTTCTGCAGTGATTGCATTCGTTTAATCTGCTTAATAATGTGACTAACCCTTGTTATCAAGGGGAAACCTTTGTGCCTAAACAGATCATAGAAGATATACTGTATGTGTGCAATATATCCTGAAAAAAAGAGGATGCTTAAACGTTCTTTAACACCATCTTCATCCTTTACATAGACTCATTCCTCAGATACTTTGTTAAATATATATATATATTTATGTGACCAATAAATAAACAAATATGTTATTGTGAGTGGCAACAGGACACAAGCACAGCGTTATTAGCATAACCTGGTAAAATCCACTTCAGTGCAGTGTTTAAAACGTTTTTTTAGCCTGACATGCAGCTATTAAATGAATATGAATTCACAGATCATACAGTTGTACTTCTTTCATTATTTAGCATTAAAGCATTGATTAAGAGCTCAAAAACCCTTCTGAGACAATAGTGTATGCTTTGAACAGGAACATTCCACTTTTTTTTTGGAAATGGGCTCGTTCTACAACTCCCCCAGAGTTAATAAGTTGAGTTTTACCATTCTGGAATCTATTCAGCCGATCTCCTGGTCTGGCGGTAGCACTTTTAGCAACTTAACTCTTCTGTATACTGTGTACGAAAATGACAAGTTGCAATTTTCTAGGCCGTTATGATTAAGAACTCTATTCCCATTCCGCCGTAATCAAGGAAGTTTCCTTTTAAAAAGTGGAGTGGGTTTCTTTAAAACCTAAAATAACCACCTTTTTAAAATGTTGAAATGGCCTGGATTTTAATATACAGTTTTTTTTCCAGTGTCAATAAAAGTCATCATCAAATAGTAAAGTTGGCAATGGCAACGTTACAGTCCTCTGTGGTAAAACAGTTCCCCATTACTGTCAAGTGACTGAAACTCCTCTTCTAAATTCTCCTTCTTTATCTGCAAAAATAAAAAAAACAGATTGGATCTGAATCACTACTGGAGATGGATAATGTGATAAAGTTTTGATTAATGCATTTCCAAAATTAAAATGATTAAGTATGACAACCTGGTTTGTTATGAATGCGTCTTACCTTGCCCAACTGTGGAAAAATACTGAAGGACACGGGAATCATCAAGCCAAAAGTAATGGCAGTACTGATGTACCGAATAGGAGCGATTATTATTGAGTTCCTTTGGACAAACTTTGCCCTGAAACATTAACAGCAGATTTCACTTCCTCGCACTATCAAATCTTTTAAGTAAAATGGAAAGAAATCTGTTTGGACTTTCTACCTTTTAAGAAGAGCCAGCAGTAAAGTGGGAACGGCTGCGGTGGTGCCAAAGAGAGCCGCTCTCGAGAGAGCCGTTTCCTTTATGGCCTGTGACCAACGTAAAAAAATAAAAAAATACATATTTAAACAGTTTAAAGATAAGGAGCTTTGGTGGCATAGGGTTTTATTGCAGTCTCACCTTAGAACCAGCTGCCTTCGAGACTCCAACGGCATTTCCGTTCGAATCAAACACTCGTATTCCATTATCAGCCTCTTCGCTTCTCACCACCATTACACTGAATGCTGCTAGACAGACTAGAAAACCACATGTCTGGTTCAGAACTTTCTTAAAGCCTACAATGCACACTATAGACTGGAATATGTATGAAATGGAGCAGACTTTAGTGTAGATGTATCGTATGCATTTGTTTTCTGGTGTTCTCACCTGAGAGAGGAATAGGCAACAAGGATCTAGAGAAGGTCTCAGCCGCTGCACCAAAACGCTTGAGTATGATCTGAGGAAGAGCCTGAAAAGAGAGCAAATTCTTCACCCTAAAATCTAAAAATAATATTTAAGTAATTTTAGTATTTCCCACTAAACAATTTTATTGCATCACAATAATGGTAATTTGTAGAATATGTCTCGGTTACATTGTTACCTTGCATTATTATTTTTGATACACATCTGAATGGTCCTAAATCAGGGTTTAATTTCTTTAAGATTAATGTAATCGCTCGTTTCTCTCTTTCTATGTTGGGAGGTGTAAAACGGCCCGGACATGAACTTTGAATCTTAACAGGTTTCATGAGATTCTCACACCTGCTGAACAGTACGTCAACAATACACCAAACATAAAACCATCAGACGAAAATGTTTAATGACCAAAAAGCCAGTACTGTGAAAAAAAAAAAAAAAAAAAAAAAGAAAAGCTCTCTTACCCCTGCAAAGGTTGAGTAGGAAACTGTTCCAACGATAAGAATGGACTGCTTCATTGACGTTTTGTTATCCTTAGCAAAGAAAAGTGAAATAATTGTGGTTAAAATAGCCTACCAAGTTACACAAAGCCTGTTGTTTTATATTATTTAAAATGTATTTAATAAAACTACCGTCTACCTTAGTTGCTGTTGTATTTCTGTTAGCATGGGTAAATCCCGTACAGTACGTCTGAAGCAAAAACTACAGCAAAAACTGTTAGTCGACAAGAAAAGACAAGAATGTAGACATCAGTGTAGAATGTACTTACTTGCCAGAACAATGCAGGTTTAATGCCTTTATGGGGCATTAAACTTGCAACAACCTGTTGAAATAAAAACAGATGGGATCTTTCATTTCAGCTTAAAATAATATTCCAAATGTACATCTTCAGCTCCTAATTTAGATTATAAGCACACTTTTATAACTCACCACGGGAGCAGATATAGGCAGCAAGACTGAAAACAAAAAAGAAGTAGACGTGTCATTAGATGGCCAAAATAAAATATTCATCTCACATGAATGCAAACTATGCCACATAAATGGAGAAATACCTCAAATGCATTACTGTACCTTGAGAACTAAACACTGGTGAAATTAAACCTCCAGTATCAGGATGGACTGATGACTAAAAGAGTGTAGAAATATGAATGACAACACAAAAAAAAAGTTTTAGTTTCAAACTACAGCCAAGTCATGACTCAAGGCTTTAACAATGATTGAGATTGAACAAACACATCTATCACGTTTACACAAATGTTTTATCTGAACCTATTTACATTTAGATAATTAAATGATACAATTATAATTAATTTGTGAAAGAATGCAGGGAGATTGCAGTAAAAGCGAACGCCTGAACACTGAACAAAGTAATCCAAAATAATATTCCTTTACTTATGTAGCCTATTTTGTTCCAATGTCCAAAGAATCAGTGACATCTACACATTGTTTGTCATGCTCACTGGAAAAATGTAAATCCATAAAAAAAAACTTACAAGAGACAGTAACCAGGCATTAGCCACCTAGAAAGGGAAATAAAGGGAGACTGTCAAGTTTTCCTATCTGTACTAATGGAAGCAAAGTTAAACGAATTAACAAATAAACACTAAACATATTAAGGAGCCTACGTTTTCCTTGTTTTGTGCATGTCCTTCATTCTGAAGAAGTATCCGGGCCTGCTCAATTTCAGCCTAAAGGAACAAATATTGGGTCTTTTGTTGTTATTTATTAATGTAAACAATGCTATAAGCAAGCAACAAATACGTTTTTTATACTGTGTGGTTCCCGTGATAATGTTAATATGGGCTTTGTATTAGAAGGCTGTACTGGTGAATCATGATATTAATGTGCATAAGTAACTCACCTGTGAAGACAACACAGAAGTGGGGTCAAGAATTCTGAACCAGAGACGCAGTCTGCTCAGAAAAGACTACAAAATTGTGATTTCGTTAATTTATTTGTCGCTGATATCACTTTCATTGATATAAATGAATCAAAACACGATTTTTACTGAGCACGCAAAGACACACAAGTACCTGTCCATTGCTTTGCCAGTACTGTAAGTTGGGGTCCATTTTAGCTTTTCAACGAAGGCTCTACAATCATTACCAGTTCATTATTTTTGTATACTACAAGATTAAATCGTGTAGGTCACGCCGCTGGGACATGCTTGAGCTCTGCTGAGAGCCTGCGACGCTTCCGCGTGTCACGTGCTCAGGCGTTATCCAATCACATTCTAGCACGACCAGCGCGAGAACTTTTTCACTAAAGCAGAAAAGCAAACCGTCTTGACCCGAATCTACCTTTAAAGCAATCCATAGCATGTTTTTAACCTTGTAAAAATTATTGGTGCTACATGTTGCATTGCAGTTGTGTAGCATAAAAATACATAGAAATATGAGAAATAGCCCCGCGTTGTTAATCTAGTATGACATAGGAGAATTGATACAACTTTCAGATTTTCATTTTTTGCGTATTAAGCTGCTCATTTTTGCCGTTAAATAAAGTGCTTTTTACTCCACGTGTGAGTTCCATATCCGCGCAATTTCATACGAGATACAAGATTTATGTATAAAATATATAAAAAAAAAGCATTGTTGCAAATTGCGTGCGCAACGCAATTTATGCAAAAAGAGTGCGCAGCTTTGACGCTCAAGGTATTATTTGCGCATTGCATTGAGCACATTGGCAAGATGGCAGCCACCATCGGCAGACTTCTCGGGACTTCTGTAAGTTTCATTTAACAGTAGCGCTAGTGTCGTTTCTGCTGCCAACGATTATAACGAGGAATAGATTTGATTTGAATTTCCGTGCAGATGCGATTAAGTTTGATTCTGTTAGTCACGGTTTAGTTATCAGACACGATTCGCGGTGTTTAACCTTTAAACTGCTTATATAATGTCCAACTGCCAAACTAATTACCAGCGCGTAAGCAATTGTTACGCATGTTTTGTGCAAATCTTTATTATTAATTAAAGTGATTAACAGTTTGATGTATTTTAATCTAGCGTGAAAAGTAGTCAGTTTCTGTTAGATAAATGTATATAAAACGTCCAATGTCGTAAACATTCGTGCAATGTGACTTTTTTTAATTCGGTGAGCCTTTTAAATCTTGTAGAGTGTGCTTATGGCGCACAGACACGGCGCTGTCTGTTGGATAGCGATAACAAACGCGTGTAACGACTCTTTCGTGCATGTCCCTCCCTTTTACAACAGGCAGGAAGAGCTGCGTTTAATGGAGTGAAAGCCTTGGCCCCTCACAGTGCAGCAGCTATCAGGGCTCCAAAACCCCTTGCTTACATTGCTGCACAAAAAGCTTGCTTCTCTATCAGTAGGTCTAAAAATGGAATTCATTTGATTTTTTTTTTAGGCCTTTAATTAAGTCTAATATCTTTACTAATCCATCATGTGTCTGTAAATATCAGGTGCTGCTAGATGGGCCCCGGCGGTCACTCAGCCAGCCCCTCACTTTAAAGGCACCGCTGTTCTCAACGGAGAGTTCAAAGAGATCAGCCTAGAAGATTTCAAGGGCAAATACCTGGTCATTTTCTTTTACCCACTAGATTTGTAAGCATACTTCTTTTTTAAACATTTTCTTCCCTGTTATGCACATGTACAATTGATTCGTATTGCTAAATCTGCTTGATGCATCTAATTTAGTCGTATTTTAAATTATTCAAAGGAAGTGGATTAGTATAGAACCCTAACAATTTTAAAAATAACTTATCTGAAAGAAACTCTCACCTGAATTGTGGAAATACAGCGTGCGCTCATGCTTAAGATTCAAATAAATATGTATATATTTTATCCCCATTTTAATAACATTTATAAATGCATATTTTGTTAATGCAAATTATCTACAGTAATACAAGTTACTTGTTTTTAACGCTTCTTAATTTCTTCCTACTTGGCAGCACATTTGTTTGCCCCACAGAGATAATCGCTTTCAGTGACAAGGCCAACGAGTTTCGTGATATAAACTGTGATGTAATTGGTGTGTCTGTGGACTCTCACTTCACCCACCTGGCCTGGACCAACACCCCGAGAAAGGTTTGCACTTCAAACAGCTAAAAACCGTTAAAGTGCACATTGCAAATGAACACATTACATGTTGCATTTTCAACACATTCTCAGTTCTCTAAATAGGATCAAGTTATTAGGAAACTAGCAACATAAATGCCCAATTCATAGCAAAATCTTAAGCTCCACGACTAAACTCTAGTTTATCTGTAGAGCGGAGGATTAGGGAAAATCCATATTCCCCTGTTGGCTGACCTCACAAAGCAAGTGTCCCGGGACTATGGGGTCCTGTTGGAAGGTCCTGGAATTGCTTTAAGGTAACAAAGTTGCTGCACTTTTATAAACATGTTCCTATATGTTTTCACGCATTCATATATACATCACGAAATGATGTTTCATGTTCATAGGGGTCTTTTCATTATTGATCCTAACGGAGTGATCCGACACATGAGTGTAAATGACTTGCCGGTTGGACGCTCTGTTGAGGAAACTCTCCGTCTGGTCAAAGCCTTCCAGTTTGTGGAGACCCATGGTGAAGTCTGTCCTGCAAGCTGGACCCCCAAGTCACCCACAGTGAGCGTTTGCTGTTAAACTACCTTACACTTTCTGTTCAGTTGACACGATTCATATGTAAACCAGAAACATAAATGCAAATCTTGCAATGTGTTGTCCAAGTCCAGTGACAGCAGCTTTAGCTTTGAGTTGTTGAGAACTGGTAGTATTTAGCCAGCGGCGAACTTAATAAGCCTGTCATGGCCATAGATGTGAAATATTGTAAGGGTTTGTTGATGTTTTGGCTTTGCATTTGTGTAATTGCCTTTTCTGTTTGTTTTAGATTAAGCCAACTCCGGTTGGCTCAAAGGAATACTTCGAGAAGGTCAACTGAAAACTACTGGTACTGACAGATCAAGCAGATCTTAGCACTTAAATCGAGCAAGCGCATAATCCGTGTCCAAAATGACTATTTATAGACTTATGTATCAGTATGTTGGCAGTTATTAGAGGGGAATTTGTTTTGATTTATGTATTTGTTATGCCGTTTAAATAAAAGCTGCACTATCATGGACTTGTCTTTTTGCCATAGCAGATGTTTTATTCAAAGTGCTTCGACAAGCAAAGAATATTTGACATTTTTATTAAAGATTGTGAGGTCCAATAAATAAGCACAGCAGCTTAAAAAAAGAACTTTTGTAGTAAAGAGGTTGAAGTAAATTTGAGGGCCTACGGGTAAGTTCTCTAAAAGGTGCAACGGTATAAATTCAGATTCTCAACCAAGACCGATCATGTTACTTTGACAAACACACATTATGTTGAAGACAGATGAAGCTGCCATCACACCGTTTGTTTATTCTACTGAAAAGTGCAATCAATTACATACCGATTCGTGTGTAATTCTTGTAGTTCCCATCAAGTACTCGGCTGTCCTTGGGCAGAATATTTAATTGACAACTTTTCCTTCATATATAAACCATGCCTACGTAACCTCAAAAACAATGTTTATTTTTTTTTCTCCTTTTTACAGCAAGTTAATATTGTGTTTAAAATGTCTCTTTAGACTTCACATGGAACATGACATGAAGAACCAGAAATCAATTTTCTTTTAAACTGGGAGGAATGAGGTTTAGAAAAAGGCTTTGCCACTTCTCAAACATTTTTTTTTTTAGTTACATACTGTATTTACACAATGGAACATAAGAAAAATAAGAACAACAGCTTGGTCTAAGTGTGTCTCCACTTAGTCACCATGAAAACATCTAGTAAAGTGTACAATAACTTCACTTTGTACAGTATGTCTGCAAAGATTTAGCATGTGTGCCTAAATTGTGTGACATTCACAATTTTGGTTCAGATCATGGATACAAAAATAAGTACGAGAGACGGCCGTCCGAGACAATGAATAGCCTTTCAACTCTTTAAATAAACCGAACATAAAATAAAAAAAGCTGATGACTAACTCCTCTATGAGCAGCACAAAGTCAATGAAGCACTTATTTTTGAGACCGTTCTACAAGATGCTAATGAACAAGGGTAGCGGTGGGGGTCGCCTAAAGTGTAATGATGCTTAAAAAAACAAATAGAATCTGATCGTATGATTTGGTGAAAAATTCATGCAATATCAGGCAAGATGTAACTGTGCCACCAAGCCCACCCCAACCTTCAAAAAAAAAAAAAAAAAACCTAATGAAAAACCTTAATCTGACTGTCCAAAAACAAAACAAAAAAAGAAAAGACACCCTTTAATAAATCTGTACAACCAAAATACATTTGGGATCTACATCTACAGTTACATTATTAAGGTTATATACATGGCCACCCCCCTCCATATATTATCTTTACGAGCAGACTTCATTCAAACCCAAACAACAACATAAGACTGAACTGGAAAAAGAAATATCACATCACACAACCCATTAAAAACAATCTGCCACCAAACCATCATTTCAGATCATCAGTCTCACTAGAATCTGCTGCGGATAGCGAACTCTGATGTGCCAAGCTCTATCCTGCTCTGGTCTGAAGATCTGAGCTACAGGAAAACAGACGCCCTGAAAAGGTAGAGCTAAAACCTGGCTGTTTCACATCGTGTTGGTTTTATCTATTTATTTATGAATGGGAAAAAAAAAATGGTATTTTGGAATTTCAAACCACATTATGCTTTTGGTGTCATTCATAAGCATGTAAAACAATACTATAACAATGGCATTGTACGACTCTGTAATACAAAACAGACAAGCAAGAGGATGGACGTAAACCCCACTCTCTAATATTCTCATATAATAGAACAAAGGCTCTCCATACACTTTGGCCTCTTCACTGAAGAGAGCTAGACTATTCCATCAATAAAGATCTGTTCAATGGTTTTTAGGTGGGATAGAGTTATAAGAAATAGGAGCAAAGCTGTGGTGTACTTTCTTTCCCCTTTTATCTGCCTTTACTGCCTGCATTTCCTCCGGAAGGAAAAAAAACGAAAAGCAGATTTAAAAAAAAAAAAAAAAAAAAAAAAAAATTATAATAAAATAAAAAGTCCTGTTTATTTCACCTCTCATTTTACCCTTGTATATGCTTCATGCCGCAACTTTTAATTCATTGAGAATGGAAAACTAGATTTTGTACAAGATACCACAATCTCTTCTTGCAAAATAAATGGAGACTTTGTGCCCGCTTCGATCGGGAGGAAGTGTCGGCTGATCCGCAGCGTCACCGCAGAGTTTCTAGTCGATTTTCACATTTGTGTAGATCTTCCTCACAAAGGCACTTGTTCCCATGTAACCCACGGCTCCTAAAAACAAAGAGATTAAGAGAAAACGATAGTTGAAAGTGTCAATCGCCATATAGCATCGTTTATTACTTGGAGAGGGGAATCGCCGTACTAAAGAAGTGATTTTGTTTTCTTCTACTCACCACACATGATTCCCAGAGCAGTACTGAACACAGCCATGTAGCCAAAATAGAACGATGTCTGAAATAAGCCATACATCCTGCACAAAATATGAGTACAAGGACAATTATTGGTATCAGATCCCACATCTACAATATCTAAAAACAAATGAAACTTTACTTTTTAAAATGTACTTTCACAACGTTTGCAAAGTAACTAAGTGATACTTAAAGTACGTTCCTCTCACAGATTATACTATTTATATGTTAGTATTTTTATCATTTAGATCTTGACATTTAAGAGAAAACGTTTTATAGAAAATCACAGCTCAAAATCCTGTAAAATATCTTCGTTATGGAGGAACGCATACATACTGAGTGACTGAGGCTGACTTAATCATTTCAAATTTACAGCATTTATATAAAGACATCTGAGGAAAAGGAACTAAAAACTCACTTTGTTTTGAAGAAATAGTAGTAGAAGGAGTACATGTAAACGTAAACTGCTGTTGATGCTGCAGAGAGAAAGCTTGTCCACTGCCTGAAAAACAACAACAAAAGTTCTAAATGATATTAATCTTAAAACAGTTAATGTCACTCAGTCTCATGATTTTGTCTGGTTATGCTGCATATACCACCCTACAAGACAATTAAATGCCTCTGTGGTCTGACCCCAAGGGAGGATGGATGTGGAAAACAAATTAAACTCCATGAGCAAAACAGCATTATAAATACAATATGGCAAGTAAATGCTCCTTACCATCTGTAGTCTTCTGCGTTGAGAAGAAAGTAGGTACAGACGATGGTAACGCAGACTGTAACAATACACAGGATCACCAGCACCAGCATCATAAACCCATACACATAGTAAATCTTGTACGCCCAAAATGATGTGAAGATGAAGTACCTAAAGGAAGAGAAGAGGCATTTTATTTTCTTATAGATATTCACAGTAATTACGGGTATAAAAATAAATCTAGACCCAATTTACAGACTTACATCTCAATGAATATCGACCCGAATGGAAGGATGCCGCCTAGACATACAATAACCGCTGGCTCCATAAACCTGCCAAAAAGAGAAACAACAATCTAATGTCTATTGACAATTACATTTCACACAGAAAATTAAACAACGACACGATGAATATGGCATGATATCAAGACAACTTGAGCATGTTTGAGGCAGTTTGTGATGTGTGAATAATGAATAAGGTTACCATTTCTTCTCTGGGATGGGTCTGGGTACAGCATTGACCCTACAAGGAAAATTGGGCTGGCCGGAGAGGTTCCTGCCCAGAATTGTCCCCACCAGGTTCAGAGGTAGAATTACAAAGAAACAGATGCAGCACACTGCAACCTGACCGAAGAAATGAGAAACGTAACATTTTAACAGATGAAACGAGTGCTTTATCGAGCAATTAATGCTATTACGTGTAATAACAAGTGGATTAGAAACTAAATAATGATAACAGTGTGTTTACAACCAAATTCTGTGCTCCAAAATAACATATTCAAGTGATTTGTCTTTCCTTGCTTAGCAGTTGATCCAAGTTATAAATCAGTCTGAGATTACATCAGTGTAAATGTAGGCATTTAGGATTCTGTAGGACACTGTATGCATTGTATAAGGCAGATGAGGAACTCACCATGGTGCCGAATGGGATGGCTCTGGAGGCATGGTAGTAGATAGCAATGAAGTTGATGAAGAATGCTGTGCCACACACCATGGCAGGAATCAGAAAAGCTCCTATGAACATCTGCTTTATCCATCTCCTCCCTGTACAAATAACGTAACATTTTAGAGGAAACATAAGAGACTTTTTGTCTTTTCAAGATTTATATTTGTCATTTTATTACTTTTTTCTTTATTCAGATAGGATAGTAGGTCGACAGGAAGCAAAGTGGGATGGGATCGGGAAAAGCCTGTGAGGTTTATGATGGCCAAAGTTCAACAGCACTATGTAGGTTCCCTGCATGAACCCGCAATGTAATGAAACAAGTTGATTTTCCTGATGGATCTCGTATCCAAAAGACGTTTCTGTGTGTGAGGTTACAAAGTATGTTCCTTTTCTATGTGCATCTCTCCAAAATAAACTTAACATGAATACACAACTATGCTACGCATCCTGGTTAGTTGAAAAAAAAAATGTGGGTCTTTTCGGGTCAGTTTGTAAACAGCACATTTATTTCAATTACGCAAGATCCGAGGCAGCTAATACCAAACCCCACTCGTGTCTGAGGCACTCATAGAAGTTCTGGACCCAAACCAGATTTTCAGATCCAATTAGACCTGTGAAATCCTCTATGAACACACTGGGGAGTCACTTAATAGTAGAAACCTGACGTAGTTGAATTGTAATTAAAACCTCACACCATTTCACATACTTCAAAGCAATCAACTGTGTAAAGTGCTATGTAAATAAGCGTGACGTGACTGGAGTGTTGAATTGCAGAGCTGAGTAAACAAATTTACGATAGCTATGATCAGATTCTCAATCTAGTAATTTTTGTTTGTGTTGATTTTGTTATTGAGAGGAAAGTGAGCAGCACATATTTGTATATTCATACAGACGCCCCTCCCAGCAATGTGGACGTCATCAGTATACGGCAGCGAAGTTATTTTGAGTATATCTGGGCCTAAAATGCTTACATTTATAACCTGTGTACAGCCAACATTTTTTTTATTATATTTGGAGCATTCCCTATTGCAACGGTTACATATTATTTTGCATACCTCCTTGTTTTGCATATAGACTTCCACCAAAGTACCCGTTGACTGGAGACGTGGCAGCATAAACAAATATGGCTGTACTCAGCATGGACCCTCTCCTACAGAGACAAGCATAAAATTCCTTTAATAAGTACTTGGGGAAATATGTTGACTACATGTTATATAGGACTTTAAGACCGGTTAAATGTCCAAAAGTGTAGGGTGATTAGGCATAGTAATTTTTGTTACAACTATTAAACAATACACAGGTATAGGCAAACAGTTTATGATTGCCCTGTAAACCATAGGTGAAACTCACTCTGTATACAAGTCCTCAATCATGGCCAAAATGATTACGATGAGGGAAACGGAGAAGATCTGACAGCCAGAGCCAATGAGGGAGGAGAAGATCAGCGGATGGCTGGAGGGCCTGAACACATCACCGTGAACCTGCTTCCATCCGTATTCATCACCAAGATCACGATCCTGATATTGAGATAAAGAAAAACACGATTAAAAAAAAAAGGAAAGATCAAGATGACATCCCTGAGAGAAAAGTAGCATTCATTTATGGGGCTGTTTTCAGAGCTGAAACACATCAGTCACTGTACGGTTGGGCATAAACATTCATCACAGACATGCATAAAATAAAAGGTGAGGGGGTTGGTAAAGCTCATTTAATAATGCATTTTTATAAATGATTACCATGTCATCCATTTCCTCTTCTTTGCTGTATCTGGCATAGTCTTTTCTTAATGTTCTCATCAAGATCATTGAAACAAGACCGACCAGGAAAATCACCATCATGAAAGAGTTAAATATTGAGAACCAGTGAATCTGTCAGGAGCAAAAACACACACACAAAATATATTCAGTGTATCGTTCAGCACATTTTTATCCACTGGGGAAATGTTATCAAACAATGTGGCACTTACTCTGTGTTGAAAGAAGGATGGATCAAGGTACTTGTCAAACCTATCCTCAAATTTCACATCAGATTTCTTCCACTTCACCTTTGAGGATCATCGAAACATTGTAATATTATACATATGGTAGACATCTAAGCAAACGCTGCCTTTTTACACAATAAGCAATAGTTACACATTTTCACCGAGTTCTCTCGCACAATAAGCATTAGACATTTTATGGGCAAACAGTTGTTACAAGTACAGGGAAAAAAGGCAACCTTTACAAAGCTAGATTTTAAGTGACAATATAACTAGTATTAGCAAATATTATCAGGTTTCTGAAGTTTAGGAAAGTTTTACTCACTGAGTATGACATGGGAATTCTTGTGTTTGGCACAAGTTTGACTTTCCCCTCGCTGGTCAGGTTAACATCCACAATTCTATTTCCATTGTGTCCGATCTCTAGCTTTTTGTACGTCCAGAGATAATAGTCCTCACCATTCTCGTCAGCTTCACCAACAATTCCTAAATAATAATCGCACAAAACAACTTTCAATAATGCCAACAGTATATTATCAGTTTAAGTAAACAGGGAATTAAATCATAATAAAATGAAATGAAAACAGACATTGAATAAACAATGATTCGGTTGCATTTCATCAAATGTAATAACATTCTCCGTTTCTGAAATGACTGGAATAACCACTAACATTTTACAATCCAGTCAAACCCTAAGAGATTAGTAGGCCTATGTATATTGTTTCCTCTAGAATTTTATTTTTTTTTATCTAAAAAGCTTCACATTACAGGCACTTCACGTTGTGGTTTTAAGTAAAGAACCCACAGAGACATCTTCAAGCTTTTGAGACAAACTTTCTATTATGCATTTCAGTTTATATGCAATATTTTATATCTATATTCAGACTTGCTTCAAAAATCATTGAATAAGCAAAACAGTCAAAGATGCACCGCAAAAACATACAGCTAGCTCACCTGGCGGTTAAACTCCAGTTTAATTTTCTTGCTATAATCAGATTTTCCTAAATAATTCATGAGCAACTATTGGAACACTTAATGATACTTTTAATACAATGATCACACCAAGGAAGTCACATTTCATTAGTACTGTTCAGTAATAATAACGGTTTATCAAAATGTCCCCTGGAGGCAAACAGCACCTTCAAAATACTTCAATAAACTGATTTCCCTTTCAAGCATTGAAAGGTCTGTTTTTGAGAATTGCATCTTGTTGAGTATTAGGTAATCGTTTAGTAAGATTACCTGAGGTACAAGATCATTTGGATAGACTAAGAAGATGGTCAGTGGAGGACAAGCTTCCAGAAAAATATAAAGGAATTTTGTCTGCTCTTAACAGACCTCAAAAAACTCTGTAAAGCATTTCTGTTACAGCGTCTCTGCTAGGAAGTTTCATTTGCCTAGTGATCAAAGTCTCGAGTGACAACAGTATCCAACGACAATAGAGCAGCAAAGACGACTAAATGTAGGTTCTCACCCCAAGGACTGGAATCCATTGCATCTTGTTGAAGGCGATGGATTGGTGGATAGTGTAAGCTGGGACGCAGCGCAGACACTAATAAAGTTGTTAACCTGCAGAACAGTGGCCCACATCCGGGAACCAAATGCTGCATTTTTTTCTATGCTTTCACTCAACTTCCAGCATTTTGATGACCTTCTCATCAGCCTCAAATGTCTCATAATGGACAAATCAATACTCCTCAGATTCATTCTTGTCGAAAAACCACCAAGAACAGAACGTCCCATAAGACCCTTAATACAAGCCCATGTACGTACAGATTTACTGGTGTTGCCAATTTCTCTTCTCTGAGAAGAATCTCAAGAACACCTCAAATATTAATGTCCAACGCATTCTCATCATCAGTGAGGTGTACAAAGTTAACCGTACCTCTGAGAGCTGTTGGTAACTTTGCTGCTGCACATTCGCACAGACACAATGGGCCCAAACGCAAAGAATGTCATACGCGCCACGGTTTCAATTAAATTTTGGTGAAGGTCATTGATGAGCAAATACCCTTGTCTAGTCTTTTTGATGACAAAAATGATCATCACAATAATGGCCACTATCCAACAACATTACAAAAGCCATATACACCTAGGATGGCTTTGGGGTGAGTAAAACAGAGCAATTTTAATTTCTGGGTGAACGATTTCTTTAAGCAAAAACATGTGGATTCTTAAAAAAATAAAAATAAAATTGTCAGGCAATGATTAATGTGACTTCACTTTTACTCAATAACACCACATACAAAACAAATAAAATCTGTTAACAGACCAATGGCAGGGTTTGGTACACTTAGGAAAGATCAGACTTGCCACCTTGGCATCCCGGTTACTCACCCCAGATGGGAAGGTCATCTATGTACATTTGGTACCAGTAGTGGTTCTTGATAGCGTAGACAAACGCATCTCTTTTAGGTTTGTCAAGTTCAATGTCACAGTATGTTGTCTGCATCACCTCATCTGTAAAAAACAAATCCACATTACATTCTTACAATCGCCAAATAAGCAATAATACTTAATGAGCAACAAAAATGTGAACGAGCTACAAATTTAATTTACGTAGTAGACCAGTATAATATTTGTGCCTTTGCTAAGCTTCATTTGAATAGGTTAACATGATATACATATTAAGGTACAACCATACCTTTGAACTTGATGTCCAGGCCGCTGAACTCCAATTCAACCCCCTGCAGCGCCTCTCCTAACGTCTCATGATAGTGACTAATAGTTTTCTTGGTGCCCACGCAGAATGGTAGGGAGAAGTACTTATAGGTCTCCTGTCGGTTGTGATAAGGGCCCACTGTATTCATCCATAGAACCACCTCCTCTTTATCTGTGTACTGCAAAAGAAAGAGAGCAGTCATCAGCTACCTGTTTCAAATATCGCATCAGCTTCTTTGTGATGTTAATTCAACTCCAGGATGTGACCATTTGAAAGACAAGGTTTTAAACTAAACAGAAACTGGCATGCATCTCGTTCTTAAGCAATTCTTTAAATAGAGCAAACTAGCAATCCTTCCTGAATCCGCGCACACACAGAGCATGCTGTCCAGGGCTCAAGCACACCCATAAAAATTACATCATTGATTCAAGATGAAGTCAGCTGGCAGAAAAGAGATTTTAAATTGAGATTGTGATGCTGCCAATCCCTCAAGCTAAAGCAAAATATAAAATAATCAAGAGACCATCCTTGATTAAAACTGCCTTAAAACTAACAAACTGCTTCAAAAAAAAAAAAACCACCACCACACACACACACACACACAAATACTGGTTAACTTGTTCCAGCATTACACTTCACTTAATACTTTGCATTAAATTCATGCATTCTCCAAGTGGACAGGCATGCTTATTTTATACAATAATGTTTTTAAAAAAGATAAATAGTTATAGATAACTGATTGTATTGCAATTCCTGCCATGCAATACAACATATTTCCAGCGGAGAAAACTCCATGATGCACTACATCAACAACACAGAAGCGTGCCTGTGTTAATTTATCATTACTGACAAAGGAAGATGTATAGATTGTTCATTGATACACATAAAAGCTGCTGCCAAACCAGTTTTTAGAATTCACAGGCTAAAGTACACAGAACCTATGACAGAGATGTTTGGAAGCAATGCTTTTGTAACATTTCTGTGGTTATTGGTATCCTATTGTATGTTTAACAGGTTTCTAATTCATAACGAAGGTCCCTTTTCTCTGGCAAAGAAAACGACATTGGACACAACAGGCCACCCACTAGGTAAAAGCCTAAATGTAACTGATCTAGGGATTTAAACAATTTTGATGCAGAATAAAAGATTTTATTTTGGGGGGTAAATTATTCTATTAATTCTTCCGATTACAAGTCTAAAGAATCACAGGAAAGACTGGGTGTGAACCTGAAAATCAGGTAGTGTTACACCATCCTTTTTGAATCTAAAGGGCAATACAGCAGTGGTGACATTGGATGCACCGGTCTAAATAAAATGAACATGAGAATTAGAGGAAGAGAAGACAACTGCGTGTGTGTATTCATGAAACCTTAAACCTCATCGTGACAGGTTATGAGTGGTACTGAATAATTTCAGCAATATTACGTAAGATATAAAAGGGGCTGCAATAAATTGGAAAGTTTGATCTTAGTAAATACCCATTATCAACTTATCATGCATCATACCACAGTTGAACATATTCTATTCAACAGCGAGAATATACCTGCCAAAACCCAAAACGCTTATGAATATTGGAAGGATTTTAAGACAGGAGAATAGCATTCAAGCGCACCCCAAAATGCTGTCTAAGTAGATCCTGAAACAAATTACATTTGGACACATTAGGGCATTTAAAGTCAAAGAAACAGAAATATCAGCAGATGTTTTCTGTAGAGTATTACATCTGAGTGTAACAGAACTGGAAGCAGGTTACTGAAAAAAGGTGTGGGGCGAGGTTTTGGTTCTATGTATGCTATCTGTTGTTGATTGGATTTTGAGATGTGGGCATTAAACTCATAAATGGAGATATATGAATGTGGGATCCAGTTATGAGATTTAGACTGAACTTTAATTCAGACACCAAAAATTTAAAAAAGAAGAAAAATGCTCAGATCAATTGTTCACAATAACATCTACAACATAAGACCTAAATATGCATTAGGTTCTTTTTAATGTTGAATTCATGCCGCCTTTAAAGTTGTCTCAAATCCAAATCAAACACCCTTATTATCAGGGCTACTGCAGACTGCATTTATATATTTTTTTCTATTTTTAGAGAGTCTAAAAAGCTACAGCAAAAACGTAATTGCTTAACTGTTAGCTGCCTTATAAAATCCCTAATTTTGAACTGTGCTTATGATATTGCTATAAGCGATACCCAGGGCTCTGTCATTGTGCAATTACTGATCTCAGAAATCTTGCGGACTTCAGTTGTACAACTGTACAGCAAGAAACGTTTTTATTAGCTTAGGCAGGCTGGCATATTGACATATTATGATTAAATATCATATACCTAAGAACTGCAAACTACAGAGTCACCGAAATCTCTTCGAACTATCATCCCGTCACAACAGTATATTAAAAACAGCATTCTAGTCGCCTTTACTACAAATGTAACCACCTTTTACAGCGTGTCAGTCAAAAAAGCCTGGAAGAACCGGATATATGTGTGTCCAGACGGACATATTTTAGCTAACAACGATTAGCCGACCCTTCAGAGTAACCTCACACATAAACAAAAGAAACACACAGTACACGAAACACATTGAGAGGTTATGCCTGGAATAGCATTATCCTTCTCGTACATTATAGGAGAAGACGAAACCGATGATTGCGAGCACAGCCCTGCTATCTGCACAACATAATGTAATGGGATAGCCGATGCTAAGCTAGCCACGTAGCTTCTGATGTGCTTAGCATTTCTAACACAGACACGGGACAATGAATCTGTCACCGAGTCCACTGTTTTGGATTTATTTCTGTCCTTTGCTGTCAGACACTTCTGTCGGAGCAACCAGCCTAATATCTAACGTCTCCCGAGACTGCACACACCGAGCACAGAGGGCTTCTCGGCCCGCAGTTTATCTTACCTTGTGGTCGTGTTCATCTGCTCGAACTGGCAGCAATGAACTAAAAACAGTCGTCAGGACAACCACTTCAATCGTCCACCTGCAGAGCCCCATGATTTTCTAGGGAAAATTCTGCGACTGATTTGAGATGGTATCTTTTTTGGGGGGCTATCCCACCTTCCTTCTTCCTGGTTCTATGACAGTGGTTGTCTTAAGATGCACACATACGAGTTTGTCGTAAAACTGTTCAGCGAGCGCTCAGCGCGATTCCCGCGGATTGGTGGGGAAAGGTCACGTGGGCAACGTTGACCTATCGCTGGAGAGAGGGATGAGTGAACGTTGAGGAAGGAAACCCTCCGCTTCGCCACCCATGGCCACGTCATCTGAGCGCAAACAGAAGCGCTGGAAAGGCCGGCTTTTTAGCAGGATGTAAAACCACACTACTTGAGTGTTCATTGATAGAAACTCCAAATAACTGCAGAGGGTTACGCCTAATCAGCAAACGTGTCACAGTTAGTTTAAAACTAAAAAAAAAAACATTACTAATTAAACGTCAATTCATTAAACACCATTGTTATTTAAACTGCTAAAATAAGACTAGCTTAAGTTACATTATTTGTAGGATTTCAGGCTAGGCTCTCTCTCTGTGTGTGTGTGTGTGTGTGTGTGTGTGTGTGTGTGTGTGTGTGTGTGTGTGTGTGTGTGTGTGTGTGTGTGTGTGTGTGTGTGTGTGTGTGTGTGTGTGTGTGTGTGTGTGTGTGTGTGTGTGTGTGGCTTAAGGCTTGAGAATGTGCCTCAGAATATAGCAGTGATCC
This sequence comes from Puntigrus tetrazona, assembly GCF_018831695.1. Taxonomy (NCBI): domain Eukaryota; kingdom Metazoa; phylum Chordata; class Actinopteri; order Cypriniformes; family Cyprinidae; genus Puntigrus; species Puntigrus tetrazona. The sequence continues at coordinate 6,848,951 of NC_056711.1, read as the reverse complement.
TCAGAGTTCATGGTTCTCTGGTCTTATATATAGTAATATGGCAAAAAAATTGAATATGTTTTATTTAAAAAAAATCATTAATTACTCCCCCACTAAACCTTGGAACACACATTAAGATATTTTTGCTGAATTCCGAGAGCCCTGAGGCTTAAAAACATAGCAAGGAGATCAATAGAATAATATGTGACATCCGTGGGTCAGTCATAATTTTTACAAAGGTATGAGAATATTTTTTTGTCTTTATTCAACAATTTGTTTTGGAGAATATCTCGTAACGTGCGCTGTTCTGTGTCAGCTGCAGCATACGTGGATGCTCTGGTTGTTTACAGTTTGATCTGAACGTAAACAGCGTGTCTGTGTACATACGTTGCATATGTTGTTTACGTATGTGATACTTTTCAAATGGTGCTTAAAGTGATGCAGAGGAGAAGAATTGCTGAATAAACAGATGTTGGAGCATGTAGATCCCGGACAAGGCTGACCACTTTATTCTCACATTATTTCACAACATTATTCTCTCATTTTCTGTCTATTTATGCATGCTGAAGTCAAATTCTGTTAAATCCACATATAAATTAGAAATATTACACCGCTTAGATATTTTAGGCCTACTTTGCAGGCCAAATGTGTTTGTAAAGCAACCTTGTATAACGCTAAATTATAAATGACTGTAATTAGTTGGCCACACAATAAAAAACCTAGACCATCAAGAAAGTACATCTGGTTTTATTACGCTTTGTAAAATAGGTTTGATTGCGGAATTGTTTACAAATATTACCAAGAAAATAATTTTACCTTAATGTGGGCAGTTCTGTAAAATTTACTTCAGACAATGATTTATATCTAAGAAGTGCATACTGTTTAAAACTACTGAATATTATGGCACTAGTTTTACAGTTGTTTAGCCAGTTATTAGTTGTTGTGTAAATCCTTCTGTGTGTGTATCATGTCATCAGTGACTGCACAAACTTCCTGTAATGAAGAAAATAGGCAATTATTTTTCTTGTCATTATTTAATATTTGTTCTGTCATTTAGGCCCGGTTTCACAGACAGGGCCCAGACTAAACCATGATTAGGTCAGAGTTTAATTAGGACATTTAAGTAATTTTTATGAACATGCTTAGAAATTTATGAACATTAATGGTGAGCATCTTGAGACAAAAGAAAGGCACTGTTTCCTTCAGTTCAAACACTTCAGACTTCAGGATTAGTCTTAAGCCTTGTCTGTGAAACCGGGGGAAAGTGATATACGTCAAACATTAGCAAGATTTTTGAGGGTTTTTTTTCTCAAGAGCCTTCCACATCTTCAATGCATTAAAAAAATCTTTAAAGAAGTAATATTCAGATGAATAAAATATTTTCAGAAGGTGACATCACCTTATGATATCTGGCAAACCAGGATCTTTATATAGACCATTATGAAGATATCCAAGTGATGCATCAAATGGCACAAGCTTGACGCGCTCATCTGAATTTTGAGTCTTTTTTGCAATTCTGTAGATCTGAGAACAAAAAAAAGAAAAGAAATTTAAAGTTACATTTTTTTTTTTTTTTAATAAAGATAGGTTTTGTAATAACAAACCTCTTGAGCTGAGGCAAAGGGCACTAAATGGTCATCTTCAGCATGGAGAATCAAAAGGGGAGTTTGAATTTTTTGCAAACTATCAAAAAAAATCAGAAACGAAATGTTTACAATATATTTACATATTTGACATAACACACTAGCATACTATAATCGTATTTCTTCTCACATAGTTAAATAAATTAATTACCATACGTGTGAATATATTACAATGTGACATACTTCTCATCAGTTGGAAGGTTCAAATCTTTGTTTTTCAGTGGATTGAACAAGAAGTACTGAATGTATGGGAACTTCCAATAAAACTGGAGAAAAGGAAAAAGAGAGATACAAATTTCACCTAAAAATCTCAATTATAGCCTAATGTTCTGATGTTGGAAAGGAATTTTTAAAAAAAATATATATATATATATGTTCTATATATATATATAATGATTTATACCTATAAAAATATTGAACAAAAATAAAATGAATTTGTCAGACCAGTTGTTTTGATTTCACAGATCTCGAACATTGCTTACCCAAGTAAAAGGGTGTTTAGTAAGATTATTAGTTTTCATCCTCGCATTTAGGAATGCGCCTTCGAGTATTATTCCATCAAACTGTTTTCCTGTTAAGGCAAAATACAAACGCATGAGATCCAATGAGACAAACAAGAGCATGCTTGTTTTTAAATCAGTCGGATTCTTACCTTGTTCTAGTAATTTCACTGCAGTAGTACTCACAACACTTTTAAAAAGAATTTATAGTTATATAGTGCATTCTGTAGAAACTGCATTGCTTTTTTTACTTTCCATTAAATTGGTAGCTTTATTGTTTCTAAATAGATTTGAAGTAAACATGTCAAAAGTCAAATGCAAGTGATTTTACACACCCACTGCCAAGCGAGTGACCCCACACACACACCGGGCTGTTTCCACTGCGTGCTTTAACCCAGTGGTACAAGTACATAGCATCAGTAATCAGACCAGGCTCTGTAGGCTCTCCAGTGGAGTCCCCAAAACCTGACGGGTTTTAATGTATTTGATTAAGAAATAGAGAAATCATGCACTGAATATCAAGCTCAAAGAGTATTCCAATGATTACTGGTTACAGTGAAGTCACAACATTTTAACCCACCTCTGTAGTCCATCACCAAAACGTGATAACCAAGAGCACTCAAGACCTGCATGACCAAGACACTGCAGTCACTACCACAGTTCAAGTCCCTAGTCTTTCTTTGTAATAAAATAAGTGAGTTTGCTCACATTTGCAACTCCAATACGATGGGGTGCGGATCTGTTTATTAGGTAGAAAAATTAGAACGTCAAAAAGAAGTAGAAAGTTTTGAAAGCGCATATTTTCAGTATAATGCAAAATTTATAAACATTTTTTTAAGATCACATTGTAAATACAGCCTCCGACATAAGTACCTCCTACACCATATTTACATTTTTAAGTTGATAAATAAAAATAATGGCAGCGTCGCGTTGCGTTTGTCGTCATGAAATGATGTATGACTGTCATTACCAATCAAAATGACTGTTTTGTTTAAATGCAGTGTGTGGACTTTTTACACCGATCTCACGGTAAAACATAATTTACTGGGTTTAATTCATACTGATGACCGAAAATCTGGCAAAATCATGAATTATAGTGCATTTACGTTAGGTTCGAACTCTCATCACGTCTCATAGTTATACTCAATGCTCTAAACAGTAAAAATGTCCTATCTGCAGATAGGGGCGCATTTGTAGTATACGTTGAGATGGGTCGTATTTCAGAGCGTATTGGTTGGAGGGCATGTTGTTTAAATAGAGGAACTAAAAGTTTTAGGCAGTGTAAAGTTCAATGCACAAGTCAGATGACAGTACTCAGAGATAATGCAGATAATGTATACTGTAGGTTACTATAGGTTAGCAGACAAATATATTTTTTCCTATACAAAGAATAAAAGCCCTTAAAATTAAGATAATACAAATTTCTTGCCTGTTACCCCCATTGCCATGGAGGTAGATGAAAACGGGCGATCCGTCCCCCAGAGCACTCTCGTACCAGTCCAGATCTTTCCCCTGTGCCTCCTTCCATCGACGCTCAGGTACAGTGTGCCTAGAAACGTTTATAAAAGAAGGAGGAAAAAAATAAGATATTGAAAACCTGAATATTTATCTTGTTTTTTGTGTATGTGTGTCTTAAAACTAACCATACGCCCACTTTCACCCCCTCTTCGGGTTTGAGGTAGATATTTATAGTGTGATTGAGCCCTATATCTGAAGGCCGGCTCAGGTCAATAGAGTCTTGAGAAACACACAAATGAAATTAGGAAAAATTCATAAATTGTAGATGGCATCACATCAATATTTGGAACAAAAAATATTGTATACCAGAGAAAACATGCAGAAGAAGTGCTACTGATACAGAGAGGATGCAGAGAGAAAGAAGTGCCATTTTAGTCCAAGTACGTTTCCACTGGGATCACAAAAACAGAATTTTAAAGCTATCTTCACAGTGTCTACTTTTCACAATCAACTACATTTAATAAAACATCACTGTTAGACATTGCCTGATATTGATGCTTTTAATTTTTATGCAGTTGTTATGCAGCTGTCGACTGCAATGAATTACTTTCAAAGAAGTCAATGCAAACTTGCCTTGCATGCCTGTTTAAGTCCTTAGGTTTCTGACCGGTTGGTTGCAATCCTCCTGCAGAATGAAATTTTCTTTCAGATTTATTGATTCTTTTCGTAACTTTTGAAGAGCAGTGGAAGCTTTCTTCCTATTTACTTTGCACACAACTTGGTTAAGAACTGACAAACAAACGTGGATGGGTGTGAAGAGCAAAGGGCATGGACTGAGCTTATGTGCACACTTTTTTTTCCACTCTAGAATTCGCTACATCATTTTGGTGTGGTGTATGAGTACATATTGCTCCTGATATGCTTTATTTCTAAGATCAGTTAAGATAGTATAGTTTTTTTGTAATTGTTTTAAGCAATGTATTTCATGGAGAAAGACACATTTTACAGATCTGTGGCATTGACAGCACATTATTACATTTTACATTTTTGAAGCTCAATTTTTGAAAAAAAAAAAAAAAAAAATAAATTTGGTTCCAGGAAAATGTTTAGTTTTTGGCTCTCATAACCAGATTAACTAGAACCAGAAGTGTGCAATCTATTGTTGATTTTGTCTTCACTGGTCAAGGAAAACGGCACATTTTCATTCTTTCTTTCTTCCACAAGCCTCTTTTACACCTATTCACATCTTCAGTGAACTTCAGTATTCATCATGATTTGGAATAATAATAACTTTCTCAGATAGTGTCTAACATTACTATATTCACAAATACCTGTACATTGACTTAACATTAAAAATAGAGTTGCATTTTGTTATTATTTAAACATGTTTAAATTTGCTTCTACAGAGATAGATTTGTTTGCTGGCATTTAATATCTGACATGACATCTTAAGGTTTTCTTTATAATTTTACAGACTTATATGACAACCTTATTCTCAAAAATTTGATGAGGTAAAGTTCTTTTTACTATTCAAGACATCCTTATTTTTCATTGTAATTTAATGGTTTTCCACACTAAGATGCTTTGAGCAGCAACGTTTTATACAGAACCAGTTATAGATGAAATCTGCTTTTTTTTTTTAAATAGGCCAAATGTTTTTTTTTCCTTTTAGCTTTTAAGCCTACATGCAACATTGTGCTGACTTCAAAAGTGGACTTTAGACTTTAGACAGTAAAACGAACTAGGTGTTGAAAACATGCTCATGAATTATAACAGGTGTGTCAATTATAACATTTCTAAGCATTGTGACACTGTAATAGACTTTTTCTCATACAGTAATACAAATCTCTTTTTATTGTATTTAACATTAAAAATGTCATTTACATCTAGAAAGAAATTCATTTTACAAATATTAATGAGAATGGGAATTTGGAGGAAAAACATCAGACATTACAATGTTTTATTCAAGAAATGCATACTGTTTAAAACACCAGTTGTATAAAAAGCTATTTAGCTGGCTATTAGTTGGTGTGTAAATCTCTCTCTCTCATGTCATCAGTGACTGCACAAACTCCCTGTAATAAAGAAAATATGCATTTATTCTGGTATTATTCAACATGAGCAAGAACAGCCTACTCATACAGTTGTTTTTTTCTCTAAAGCCATTTTTAGAATTATATGAGCAACATTTAGATGCACAAATATTTTAAAAGAGTAAAATCACCTTATGATATCTGGCAAAGCAGGGTCTTTATATAGACCATTATGAAGGTATCCAAGCGATCCATCAAATGGGACCAGTCTGACCCGCTTATCCGAGTTCTGGGCCTTTTTTGCAATTCTGTAGTTCTGAGCCAGAAAAAATAGAATGTATTCCCCAATCATTTTTTTATGAGGTAAATCAACTTTCATATAAACAAACCTCTTGAGCTGTGGCAAGGGGCACTAAATGGTCATCTTCAGCATGGAGGATCAAGAGGGGAGTTCTAAGTTTCTGCAAACTATCAACCAAAAAAGGTTATAATATTGTAGTATATAACATATTGTAACACCGTAATGTAACATGATTTAGTGAAACAATATCACATACTTATCTTGAGTAGGAAAGAACAAAAAGTTGTTTTTAAGTGGATTAAAAAGGAAGAACTGGATGTAGGGGAACTTCCAATAAAACTGGAGAAAAAAGTAAAGGAAAAGAGATACAAATAAGGCTTATAAGTACCAAACTATGATTAACTACCCATATTTTTGTGTTTACATAGCTTGTCCTGTAAATTAACTTTACATTTTGCACAGTTAAATGAAATGGTCAGATTTTAAGTAAATTTAGCTTTGTGGGAAAATCCAGATTACAATGTTTTGATGTCTCAAAGGTACCTAATAAATAATACCTAATAAAATATCTAAAACAAATACAATTTTAAAGATCCTTAATATTACTTACCCAAGTAAACGGGTGTTCAAAAGATTGATTGTTTGTAAACTGTATATTTCCGAATGCACCCTCGAGTATTATTCCATCAAACTGCTCTCCTGTCAACAAGAAAAGAGTAAAGAGAGAAAAGCAGTCAAGAAAACTATGTGAAGTTACTACGCCCTACAATGACAACTCTTAAAGTCAAACATAAAAAGCGAGAAAGCAACGAAGAGCCACTGAGACAAACAACAGCATGCTTGTTTTAAAACCAGCTGAATTTTTACCTTGCTCCAGTAGTTTCACTGCAGTGTTAGTTGTAACACTATTGAAAAAAAGGCATGCTGTACAAACTATAGAATATTTAGTATACATTTTTTTTCTAATACATTTGTAGCAAAAGTCGTTTACACACCCACTGCCAAGCGAGTGACCCCACACACACACCGGGCTGTTTCCACTGCGTGCTTTAACCCAGTGGTACAAGTACATAGCATCAGTAATCAGACCAGGCTCTGTAGGCTCTCCGGTGGAGTCCCCAAAACCTGACGGGTTTTAATGTATTTGATTAAGAAATAGAGAAATCATGCACTGAATATCAAGCTCAAAGAGTATTCCAATGATTACTGGTTACAGTGAAGTCACAACATTTTAACCCACCTCTGTAGTCCATCACCAAAACGTGATAACCAAGAGCACTCAAGACCTGCATGACCAAGACACTTCAGTCACTACCACACTTCAAGTCCCTAGTCTTTCTTCACAATGAAATAAGTGAGTTTGCTCACATTTGCAACTCCAATACGATGGGGTGCGGATCTGTTTATTGAAGGTTCAAAACGTAGCAGTTGTGCAATCATCAAGAAAAACCAAAGCAGATTAATTATTTAGTATATGGAATTTACATTATATAAAAATCTTATTCCAGGTAAACAGATTCGTAATAATGTGGTATTGTAGGTTCCCTGCCTGTTACCCCCATTGCCATGGAGGTAGATGAAAACGGGCGATCCGTCCCCCAGAGCACTCTCGTACCAGTCCAGATCTTTCCCCTGTGCCTCCTTCCATCGATGCTCAGGTACAGTGTGCCTAGAAGGATATATTGAAAAATGAATAGTCATTGTCTTGTTTTTGTGTGTACATGTGTGACGTGTAATGTAGATGTTTTAAAACTAACCACACGCCCACGTTCACTCCCTCCTCGGGCGTAAGGTACATGTTTATAGTGTGATTGAGCCCTATATCTGAAGGTCGGCTCAGGTCAATAGAGTCTGGAAAAATACAAATGAAGTTAAGCAAAATACTTAAACTATAGATGACAACACTTTTTTTATGCAACAAAACAAAAAAAAGTTATATACCAGAGAAGAGATGTAGAAGAAATGGTACTGATACAGAGAGGACGCAGAGAGAAAGTGCTATTTTAGTCCAAGTCCATTTCCACTTGGATCTTAAGAAAGAAGGGCTTTTTTAAAAACCGCACTTTTTAAATAATTTTCATAATTTCACAATTTAAATGTTCTTCTCTTCTACAACCAACTACATTTGAGACATGAAATTGACATTTCCTGATACTGTGGTTCGTTTTATTGAAAAAAAGTCAATAAAACATGTTTGACTTGCCTTGCATGCGCATTTAAATCCTTAGGTTTCTGGCCAGACTGTTGCAGTCTTCCAGCAGACTGATTTTTTCTGTCAGATTTAACTGTTTTGCGCTTCATATTAAAGAGCACGGAGCACTTAGTTTACTCTTCACAACAAAAATCACGGAAGTGTACAAAGAGCAAAGAACACGGACTGGGCATTTACAGCTCTCATTTCTGCATATCGAGGAAACATTTGAGAAAAACGTCAAGCTGAACTTTTATTATATATTTTAAGAGTTCGAGAACCTGTTACATCACTTCCTGCCTGTGAAGTCGCCGAGGAAACAAACCATCTATTTGTCGTGAAATGGGTTATGGCTTGATGCCTATCAGAGAAACGCTGTGAGTTAGTGGTTTTGTAAATGAGCAACTTCAGTAGGCTAACATCTCTGCTTTAATCACTGGTCGTTTTCATATAACAACCCATGCAAATCACACGCACGTGGTCACGCGCTAAATTCAAAATTACTCTCTGATTCTACGGACACAGTTTTGATTGATGGCCGCTTAACATTTAGCATTCACAGCGACAGTTAAACACGCTTTACGGTCGCCATGGATACTTTGGATATATGTAACGTGACATCTAACGGACAGGTTTTTTTGTATAGCGTTAGGCGATAACATAAAAGTAATGAGTTGAAAAAAGATACTCACTTTCACGTTTTAAAATAGTTCTCGTTTTTATTATCCCAGCCAGTTATCCTTATTTGCTATTTTCATTAAATTCGTTTTCAATCGTTTTTCTTACGCAAAGATGCTTCGAAGAACAAGAACAGCAAAGGTTTATACAGAACCGGCCACAGATGATGAATCCGATGACATGTGAGTTGTTTTGCTTTGTTTGCTCAAGCTAACACTTTTTTTTAATGATTAGCTTACAAGGTTAAGATACAAAACTGTATACAGTAAAGCAGACTCTGTTTTGGTTAGTGTTGAAAATATACTTGTGAATTATAACCATTGTGTCAAACTCTTTAACCTCAAAACGTTTCTAGCAGTGGATCCCACAATAGTAGCTTCGTGAATGCTGGGTGAAATAAAACTGGTTTCTTGGTACAGGACAGGTCAACAAAAAGACGCCGATGACAGTGAGGAGTTAGAAGAATGGTTACCAAAGTCAAATGAGGGCAAAACTACAGGAAGGCGTCAGAGGGGGAACGATGAAACCGGCGAAAAGAAAAAAGTGACCAAGAGGGTGGCCAAACCTAAAGAGCCAAAACCTAAAGCAGAAAGGAAGCCCAGAGCTGCACGGGTTCCCAGAGCGAAGGAGAAGACTAATACAGAGCAACAAGCTGAGGATGCGGTTCAAGCGAAGCCCGAGTTACAGCAGCATGTGACGGTCAAAGAAGAGGCAAGTTGTAATGCTTGTGATTTTTACTGTGATATACATTTTTTTTTTACTTATTCGCAGTTCTACATCTATATAGCACTCCACTGTATATATCTATTGTTAATGTATGTAAATATCCATTGTACATACTCTTGTAAATTTGTCTATACATATCCTGTATATCCTGTTTGTACATAACCCTCTGTAAATTGTTTATACATGCCTAACTGTAAGTTTCCCTTTCATAGACAATAGCAACCTGTGTATTATGCTCTTAACACATTCACCTGTAATTTAATTTATTCATATTTATCTCCTGTACATATTACCTATATGTGCACTTGTAATTTATATTTATACCTATATCCGGCACTTGCTGCTTATTGCACTCCTGGTTAGACCTAAACTGCATTTCGTTACCTTTTAGTTGTACATGTGTAATGACAATAAAGTTGAATCTAATCTAATATAGTTTTTCCAAGTAATTAAAATCAGCAATAGTAATTACCCCGTAATAAGTGTACTGTAAGCTGCTTTTTTAAATGACCACTTCTTACTAAATGACTACAGGTGTATCCACCCTGACTGACGTCAGCAGTTCAAAAACATTTCACCAACGTATCCGGATCTTACATTGTGTACTCAAACCATTTATTTGATTTTTAACCCTTTTGTTTTATTTTAGAGGTTGTCCGTTAACTTGAGCGGTGATGCGCCTGATGAGTGCCCCTCATCCAGTCAGCATTTCCCCAAGGTGAAAAAAGAGGAGCCGGATGACAGCTTCACCTTTGATGAACCCGCTCAGAAGAAGCAGAAGACCACAGACTCAGCCCAGGGAAGACCGATAAAACTCAGATCGGCCAATTCCTGTGCGGAGGACTTACAGACGAATTGGGATCCCATTCAGGTGAACTATTACTTTCTGAGATGGTGTTTTTGAAATTGTAGGTAATGTTCTGAAGATCCGTTGCATTGTTAAATCTATTATTATTGTCTATTTAAGCTGCTTTAGTGTTTTCCGGTATGCTTGGTGCTAGTTGGTCAATTGCAGCATTCTACAGGGAAATATAAATAGGCAGCAGCTATTTGCAGTTATAGTGTAAATAGTTATAGGGACTATTTACACTAAGCGCAAAAAGCAATAGATATTACTTACACTAAATGCAAATAGCAATTAGATGCTATTTACACCAGGCGAAAATAGCATGTTTTCTTAGCAATAGATGCTATTTACATGAAGCAAAAATGGCTTCTTTTTACACTGTCCAAATAGCTATAGATTCTATTTAAACTATATTAAAATAAGAGGATTTTCTGCTATTTATACTGCTTATTGCAAATAGCACCAGTTATTGTAGTACATTATAAACAAGTATGAAACAATTGCTTACTGAGTGCAAATTTCACTTCATATTATTAAATGAATGCCACCTGATTGGGACAAGAAAGCCCTCCCTACCCAGTACTTTATTTTCTTCTCTTGGATTATTTCCTTCATTTAAAAAAAAAATAAAATAAAAAAAGATTTTTTACATGTGATTTGAAAAGGGAGAAAAAATGCTTGCCAAAATGCAGATTCAAACCTGGGTTGGTCACTTCAAAATAAGTACAACACACGTTTTGCCATCTGCGCCACTGGAGCAGACCACTGGAGCAGACAACCGGGTTTTGTTTAATGTTGATTTGAACACTCCCTGTGACAGTCACACATCAAAAAAATGAATCGCTGTTGTACTTCAATTGTAAGTCGCTTTGGAAAAGCGTCTGCAAAAGTTAGTGTAAATAGCCTCTGCCAACAAGGTGGGATATTAGTGTAAATAAACACTCTGATGTAAGCATATATGCGTCAAAGATGAGGCGTTACATTTTGTGGTCCTCATTAAATTAAATTGAAGTAATTTTATATACTTTGAAAGTACATTAAATATTTAAAATAACTTTAAAGAACATTAAAACATAGCGACTGGTAAAGAATTAAATTGGTAAAAAAAAAATATATATTTTTGGTATATGAACTATGAAATATGTACAATATGAAAGAATGACATTGCGTCTTTGGTAAATCATGGTAGCTTCAGCATTATTTTGTGTCATTACTTTCTGAATGAATCAACTGTTTAAGTGATTCAGTTCAGTCACAATGACTCACTTATTTACAGTGGCTTCCCGCCACCTACTTGCGGTTTTTATTTCACATTCAGAGTATTTTGTATTATTATTTAAATAATTTCAAATATCAGTATTCAAAAAACAATGAACACTGGCTTGATAAAGGTAAAATGCCCATAAATTTTAATAATCAGTTAAAACTTAGTGGAAAAAATACATTTCAGTGTGATCAGTATACAGAATATGAAGAATATCACAAACTTTAGGATACCACGGCAGTCCTTAAGATGCCAGCACAATCATTTTTATCGTTATAAAATATTGTCTAATTATCGTTGTCACTAAAATCGCAGAAAATATTTTTTGTCTATATCTCACCCCTAATATAACTATATTATTGAAACTTAAATTTTGGTAATATCGTATTTATTTTTTATTTTTTTGCCCAGAAAACGAATTAAACCGGTCACGTTCGAATATCCCGTGTAGGTCCTTGCTGAGAAGTCTGGCGTGGAGCAGTGGGTGTGTGCAAACATCGTACAGCTTTTCCAGGAGGAGAACACCATTCCCTTCATGGTGCGCTATAGAAAAGAGCTGATCAACCATATGGATGCCGATGCTGTTCGAGATGTGCAGCTCACTCTTGAAGAGTTGCGGTAAGACGCTGGAAGTGCACTGCAACAAAAAAGGAGAAAAGAAAGGAAATAATGCTTTAGTTGATATAGTTTTAATATTTAAAACTGTTTATATATTCAAGGAAAGAAGTTGTGTATTTCTTTTTTTTTATTCCTGCTGGATATATATATTTTTTTATTTAACCATTTTACAGAAACTGTTTGATTTTATTTATACAGAGTATTTTTTTGCAGTTAGTTAAAATGTTTTTAGTAGTTTACTGTCTCCAGTGGCACCAAAAGCATTGTGATATTTTAATGTGGTTATTATTTATTCTTTTTATAGCTGGAATTACCTTAATTAGACTGCTATAACCAAATGTGAGCAATAGATGGCAGCAGAGATCAAGTCTTGTATGTTCTTGTAAAAGGTGCTTCAGAGAGGATTAAATGACAAAATTAACTAATTTCCTGTTTTGAAAATTCAGCTTTGCCGTCACAGAACTTAATTACTTTCTTTGAAAATTTTATTAGAAAACGATTACTGTTTTTATTGTATTTGTGATAAAGTAAATGCGGTCTTGTTGAACATAAGAGACTTCATTTAAAAACATTACAAATTCTTATCTTAACTTTTGAACAGTAGTGTAATGGTGATTAAACAGACATAATTTTTCTCAGCATAAAGTGAAAAGCAAACAGGATCCACACTGTAGTAACACAAGTACACAGATTTAATTTTATTTATGATTCTTAGGTCGGTGGCAAAGAAGATCAGATCTGTCTCTCAGACACTAAAGAAGGAGGGGGTTCTCACTTCAGAGCTGGAAATGGTTCTAAAAAACTGCACAACTGCTGATGAAATAGACCATGTGGTAAGAACGGAGCAGAATCAGCTTCTATTATTAAAAAACATTGACCATTTGTTGAGTTTTTGACTGTGAGTGACCTAATAATAAAACTGAGTGAAATATATAAATATGTTTGTTTTGTTTTCTTTAGTATGCTCCCTATAAAAAGGGCAGTAAGTTGTCCAAGGCCCGGCGAGCTAAGGAGCTAGGACTGGAACCAGTTGCACTGACTCTTCTTCAGGAGCCTCAGAAAATGGACCTGCAATCTTCGATCCAGCCCAACACTAAAGGTATCAGCGCTCTGAATACTTAAAGCAACCCGCCTGTTGTGATCATTCTCTGGGGATTCGTCCTGGCCAGGATTTTTAAATTGCCTAAAATAACCTGGTTTTGGCTGTTTGTGATCGTTGCATGACATCTAAATACAGCAAGAATGAGTTGAAAGCATAAGGAGCTGTCTGCTCTGCTCTCTATAGTTCTTGCAGTACTTAGATGTCATATAACAATCTATCTGCACAGCACATACAGCCAAAACCTGTTTAGGCAATTAAGAAATCCCACACAGGACTTTTCTCTAGAAAATGGCATGTCTATTCACTTTATTGTACAGCGGCATTCAAAACTCGGTGTCCTCTGAGGTGTAACATTATTGATGCATCGTTACTTCCATGTATTGTTTAATGTATGTTTTACATCGCAGTCTTAATTACTAAATAAAATGAAAGATTGATAAAACATCGAGTCAGTAGAGGGCAGCAAAGTACTTTTGTTTTTTTGTGTTGTTGGCTGCTTATGCTTTATGGGTTGACATATGAAGGCAGTATTGTGACATGTTTGTCTAGGTATTTCTCTCGTTTATATGCAGTCCTGTGCATGATGTTTATCCACATCTATACTATTATCTACATCTATCTACATCAATACTATCTACTTCTAAAAACAAGTGACAACTTGCAACTGTTCCACACTTTCCATAAAAAAAGCGGTTAAGGAAGGGCCACTGATGACTGTGAATGATGCTTTGTGACGTTTCAGCTGTTTTGTTCGCTGTCCGTAGGGTTGTCGACCCCAGATGAGGTGGCCACAGGTGTGCAGGAGATCCTGGCAGATATGATTGCAAAGGACAAAGAGACTCTCACCTATGTACAGTCACTGTGAGACGCTGATCATCACTCTTTTGTCCCGCTATCCAGTCCCTTTTAATTATCATCTTTCTATTATCAGTTTGTTCTGTTGTTGTTGATGTGGATCTCTTAATCGTGACTCCGCATGTATGTTCGTTCTCAGGTGTGACAGGAGTGTGGTGACCATTCACTCGTCAGTGTCTAAAACAGCCCTGAAAGAACAGCAGCCCCAGCAGGGCAATCAGAAGAGCAAACCGAAAGACATTGCCAAGTTTAGCCTGTATGTTGACTTCACCTGTGATGTTCAGCGCATCCAGCACCATCAGGTATGGTCTCTTGTGGCTTACAAGTTTCACTCTACTGACAGGGCACTTTCAGATCTCTAAACTTGTATTTGTATCTTTTTTTTTTTTTTGTAAATGAAAGATTGGAATATCATATGCGTTGATATTGTTTTCTTGCTCTCTAATATTACAAATTCCACAAAAGCCTTTCCCACAGTAATTTGTTGAAACTGCTATTTCATTCATCTGCATTAAAATGATGATTTTTTTATTTTATTTTTAACACTTTTTTTTTTTAAAATTTAGGTTTTACATAAAATATTTGTTTTATTCCACCTTTATTTTAAAAAAAGGTAATTTTTTAAATAGTTTTAGGTTTAGTTAACAAAATAACAAAACTAACTAATATACACTAATGGTGTGCTGCACTGCTATTAAAAAAATCATGATCAGTGATTAATCTGAAATCTGAATCTTTATCGGAATTAAAATATTGGTACGCAGGACTTGAAATGCAGTGACTGCTTATTTTACATTAACTACACGACCAATATTTTGAACAACCTTGTCTAAGGTTAAATTTCTAATGATCTGAAAGCTGGAGCTAATTTTTAAAGATTAATATAAACTGAATTGTGCATACGTATGAATTTCTTTGAAAAACAAAAGATGCAATCGATTGGAGCTAACAAGTGTCCAGCATACACGTGAATATCTTCAATACTGTGCATCTCAGCATGAAGAAGCTGAATTGTAATGTCATTTCGCTACATAATCGCTACATAATTCCCACTCTTGTTATTTAATTTTGATGATTATTGTAAAATAGTTATAATAAATGAGTAGGTGTTTTTCAAACCTTTGACAGCTAGTGTATATGGACAAAGTCCACACACACACACACACACACCGACAGTGTTGTGCCATATACACAGGTCCTCGTGCCACTTTTCAAAGCTCTTCTGTCAGTGCTGTTTAACTGTATGTGTTTGTGTCAGTGGTGTCCCCTTCCCCCTCTCTCACTTCACGGGTACCCGCTTACTCAGAGTTGGTTGTGGGCCACATGTCACAGTGACTCTGTCATCCTTTTCTCCCTCTATTCATCTCTCTCACCCCTTTCCCTGTCCCCCAGTCATTCCCGATCTCCCCCTCTTAACATATGTGACACGTCCCCGTCCACGTGCCTGTGGATTAGAGACTGGGATTGACAGACACTGCTTCATGATGACAGCCGCTCATGGGCTCTGTGAGGAAGGAGGGGAATAGGGGTGCGAGGGTGAGAGGGAGAGAGACAAAGAGCGAAAGACGGCCCGAATGAGTGAGTGAATGAGTGGCAGCGAGATCTCCTGTGAAGCATACAGTTTACCCGTTGTTAATCGGCTGACGTGGATTGTCAGTGAGTGTTAATTTGAGTTTGCCGTGACCTGTGAGCTGTCACACTCCGGCTAAAATGAACCTTTTCGTGGTTTTGCTAGAGAAGAGCGTGGAATGTATTTTGACAGGAGGCATGTGTATGCACACATACTTGCTTGTTTAATTTAACACATTACTTGTGAGAGTGTATTAAGGACAGATGTGTGTGTGTGTGTGTGTGTGGGTTCCATATGTTCTTATAAGAAGGGTGAACCAGTTGGTAAAAGCTTTTGTTGGTCTTAGTGACTCCAGATTACATTTATCCGTAAATTAGGCAGTATTTACACATTTTCCCCCCCAAATTAATGATCAAACTGTTTACACTAGCTGTGTAATTGGCTGTTGTAAAATATGTTTTTTGCATGGCATTTTGGTAGATGAACCATGAAAAGGCTAAAGAAGCTTGCAGGAGAAGTATAACTTGAAAGTGATTTTTAAATACATGGTATATTGATGTATATTTATATTTTGGTTGAAAATGATTTAGCTTAAAGTATTTGTTTTATCAAATATTTATTTTAATAGACAATTTAGAATTTTTTGCATATTAAACTTGTGCTTCTGTACATCTCACCATAGCCATCTTGATTAATTATTTGCATTCTTTTATTTCTGTGGCCACTTGACTGTATTTTTGAACATTTACAACTAACAAGCCTACTTTTGTACTTTTTTTTTTTTTTTTTTTTCCTGGTTGATATGTCATTTTGTAAAACATAAAAAAATGTGTTGTTATTTTCCCTATGATTTCATCAGTCATAACCATGCTGTAAAGATACATTTCCATAGTCCAAACTATTTTTTTTTTTTTAAGTTCGTTAAGAGGAATGCAAATTTAATTGACTTTTTTTTACTCTAAAAGTGCAGCTGAAAAATCTACAAATTGGCAGTGAGTAACAAATAAAATCTGTTCTTGCTTTCTGCTTGTTTGAGCTCGTGACAGATTGACTACAATATAATCAGCGCTAAACATCAAATGGTTTTGTAAAACAAAGCTGCCCTTGCTAAAGAAAGAGATCATATTTATTTTGTATGCAGAATGATCGTTGGTGTAGTCTGAGCCCCATGTTGTGTATGTTTGTTTTTCTGTACATGCAAAAATAGGAAGTGAAAAGTTCATCCATTCTTTCTGTTTTTGTAGAGGCCATCCTCTATCGCTCTGTTCTATAGCAATGTGGTTGAATTTATTTGGAGAAAAAATATTGAATCAGAATAGCTCAGTCTTTAAAATAATACTCATTTCTGTCGCTTACATTCCTCATATTTTTCCAATTATGATTTCATTGTTATTGAGTAACAAGATATGTTGAATATTTAGACTAAACTTTTCCCCCTCCTCTGTTTTTAAAATGTCGTGTCCTGGACTGTTAAGTCTGAAATTTGACACCAAACCCCCCCAAAAAACTTATTTTCTAATTTTTGGGTGTTCAATTTAATCTTTAATTTTATTCATGTATTTTTGTTTATTTATTACCTGCCTTTTCTTTGCTGTATGTGACAAACATAAATCGTAAAACTGGCTGTGTGAATTTTTTTAATTTATTATTGACGCCTGTTTAGAATCAGAATCACTTTATTGCCAGGTATGTTTGCACATACGAGGAATTTGTTTTAGTGACAAAAACTCTACAGTGCAACACGATAACAAGACAAGACAGATATAAAGAGAATTATGTACAACATACAAAAAAATAAAATAAAATGTGCAACACAGCAAATATAAAAATATAGAAAAAAAAATATATATATATATATAGGTTTATTGGTAAAAATTGGTCCTCTGCTAATCTACAAAGCTATTCTTGCATGTAATTGCAGGATATGTTTGTTTCTTCTCGATGGTAATTTCACTCATGGCATGATTCAGACCAGTCTAATATATGCATTAATAGATGTGCATTAACAACACAAGGCCAAGACACAGGGAGTGGAGAAAAGTTTGATATTTGTTTTGACATTTCCCTCATCTCGTGCAAAACTTCAAATGCGATAAACATCGCATGAGAAAACCCAAGTAAACAGCCGCCTTGGGGTGCTGAAATGCCAAAATACGGAAATATAATTTTCATCATATTTCTGGCTGCATTAATTCACGTCTTGATCAGGCCATTAGCTGTTTGAGCGGTGCAGAGGGGGCGGTTGCCTGCTCCGCGGTGGGGTGTGTGTTTTGTGTAGGGGGTTGGTGGCATTTGTCAGCTCTGTTCTTACGCTTGGAGTCCAGATTGATGGGTCATCTTTTTCCTCTTGTTTCCTTTCAAAAGGTTTTCCTCAGAAAAGGTCAGATACTTAAAACTATTTGCTTCACAGCATGTCACTTTCCCTTAGAGGGCCGGTAAGGGAAAAGTGAGAGAGGCACGGAGCTCTTCGGTGCGACCACGGGTGCGTCCGGGTGCGCACTGACCAGTTTTAGGAGAGAACGGGAGGGGGTGGTACCGGCGGTGCGCTACCGTGCCTCGCCTTGTGTCGGCTGTCTCTACAGGTTACTCTCTTGTTTCAGACGTTAGCCATTAACCGTGGGGAGAATCTGAAGATTCTGACAGTGAAGGTCAACATCCCCGACAGAGTGAAGAATGACTTCTGTAGGTGGTGCATCAACGTCAGGTCAGCACACACCCACAATGCCCACACATGCACCACACCTCATCTCTCTCTCTCTCTCTATCTCTCCTCTGGTCTCGTCCGGTGCTGTCGCCGGTTTCATGGGCTATGAGTTGGCTACTGATATTTACACTGCCTGCTGCAGGTTTTGATGTCGATGTAGCTCTTTCCACAGTGCCACAGACCCTATTGCTTAAAAAAAAAAAATCATAAAATGCATGTAAATATTTAAAATATTAAAAAAGGAACGCTTTATTTAGTGTTTATATTTTATCTACATATATAAATTATTACATTTTATAGTCAAGGTCTTCTTGCAAGTAATGTAATAAATATAAATTTGCTACGTGAACATTTATAAAAATATATAGTCACACTTTCAGGTCTAATTCTCACTATTAACAATCCATTACCTATGACTTTTGTCTCAGTAAGCTCCTAATTTCTTGCTTATTAATAGTTAGTAAAATGTAGGATTAGTGGTGTAGAACATGATCATGCAGAATATGTGCTTTATAAGTACTAATAAACGACCAATATGATAATGATATGCATGCTAATAAGCAACTAGTTTATAGTGGGAATTGGTCCCTATACTATAAGGCAATCAAATATACTTTATTTGAATTGTAATGCAACATATCATAATGAATAAGAGGAAATTAATTTCACTTAATTTCAATTATTTTACATTTTTATACTGTAGGTCAAAAGTTTTTTGTTACAAAGATTTTCTTATGTTTTTGAAAGAAGTGCCTAATGCTCACCAAGGCTGCATTTTTTTTTTTTTAAATAACAGCAATAAACTAGTTATAGTTGTAATATGTTACAAATGACCACTTTCACTTTAATGAAATAAATACAGCCTTGGTGCATGCCCTTTATACATATTCAAAATGCATTAAAAAAATCCACGATCAATTATTACAAGCTTTTGGAGTTTTAAGTTATTGCGCCAGAATAGAGTTTTCATTAAATGAAATAAAAATGAAAAGCACCTTGTTTTTAAAAAGATAATTAGTTGTCCACTTCAGTACTTAAACATTTCAACTTTCAGCTAATTATTTTCATGTAGTTATTATTTAATCACAATCTCAGATTTCAAAGTACGTATTAGTGTAAAAAGCTAAAGCAGTTATCTACATATAGATGTAGAGAAATAGAGCACACTTTCTTTGAAAAAACGAAAAATGTTTATTTTATTGAAATCCTGCTCATATGTCACTTGCATAATAATTCGTAACACAGCTCATGAGTGCGTATGACTGCTGTATGACTTACAGGTGGAGGCCACAGGGATTCGCACGGCCAGAATTAATGACGATTTTGAAGAATGCTGTTGAAGATTCCTACAGGAGATTCATTCTGCCCTTTCTCAGTCGAGGCTACAGGTTCGTTCTTGCTGGATAGTTAAGTTTCTTTTAACATGTTCTTTCTATATAATTTATTTTCTTCTTGTCCCAGGACTAAGTTGACTGCTAGTGCAGAAAAAGAGTCCATCGCCATGTTTGTTCGAAATCTGCGTCAGCGCCTTCTGATGTGTCCGGTGCGTGGGAGAGTCATCATGGGAGTGGACCCAGGGTTTCACCACGGCTGCAAAATAGCGATCCTGTCCCCCACCAGTAAGTGAACCGGGTTAAATGTGGAATGCACTTTGAATAAATGCTAAGTATATGTCTATATCCACATCCAAAAACCGTATGAAAGGTTCATTTGCTAAAACAGGTTTAACGGTTTTCAAAAATCACGTTTTTGTGCATTCCAGTTAAGCTCGTTCTTTTTTTTTTTTGAAAAAGAGATATCAGTTTTTGCGAATAAACAATATTTATTGAAAATAAACTTCGTATCTATATGTGACCCTGGACCTCAAAACCAGTCATAAGTAGCACATGTGTATTTGTAGCAATAGCCAGCAATACACACAGTGGGTCAAAATGATAGATTTTTCTTTTATGGCAGAAATCATAAGTATATTAAGTAAAAAACATGAAGATATTTTCTACAAATAGCTAAGGACTTTTATACAAATAGCTAAGGACTTCATTTGGACAACTTTAAAGGTGATTTTCTCCTTATTACGTTTTTATTTGTACCCTTAGATTCCAGGGTCAAAATATGTGCTATCCTAACGAAACATACATCAATAGAAAGCTTGTTTTTATTCCTTTATCACTTATTTAAATCTCAGTTACTAAAACTTAAAACTATAGACAACTAAAAATCAAAATCAAAAAGAAAGATAAATAAAAACAGTGCTTTTTGTCTTAATGTTTTAGTGTAATATTGAAGAAGTATTTGTATTATAATACTGTACAACTGTTCAATAATTTGGTATTTTTCAAGTTTTTCTTTTTACTGTCAACTAATGAAAGTGTCTTTTAGAAATGTATACCGTAGTTATTGTAAATTTGAGCTGATGTCTTAAAATTTTGTAAGAAACCAAATATAGGCTAAGGTTGAAGTAGACTACCATAGTCTTAGTGAACTTTTGAGAATGATCAATTGTAATAATTTTTAGTTTTCTTTAAATTTATTTTTAAAGTTGATGAAGCAGAGTGTCTGATTGGCAGGTGTGATGTGAATGCCCGTTGTGCCTCTCGGTGGGAGGAGCGGCACGCTGTGCCCTGTGTGTGCCCTGCGTCCAGGCGACTGATCGGCCTGGCGGGTGTGTGTCAGGTGGCATTGCCATGTTTTGCCCTCTGCCCCGCAGCAGCACCACATGCAGACCCAGCTTGACTGTGACAGGTCTGTGGGTGTGGAGTCACATGACCTGCCGGGCTCTTGAGGTGTCTATTGCAATTAGACTGTCTCTCTCAGGCTGACAGAAAACTGCAGCCGTATTGTCTAAAAGGAGAGAGGTACAAGGTGACGAGTGCAGAAAAATCAAACAGGAAAAAAATGGGGGTCCGCTGCATCTTCGTGATGATAATGTATTGTTAAGTTGATGCCCAGATAAGATGTAGTCGCGTACGTCTCTGCTGTCCTGACATATCTTCTTCTTTTTTTTCTTTCCTGAGGTCAGATTCTGCACACAGATGTGGTGTACCTCCACGGTCCTGCTAAACACAAAGAAGCAGAAAAACTGCGCCATCTCATGTTAAAACACAGGTATTGCAACGATACGTTTTTATGCTTAAGGCTGCATTTATTGAATCAAAATGCAGTAAAAACAGTTTACACAGTTATTGCAGTTTAAAAGGGCTCTTTTCTATTGAAATATATTTTACGTTTTCATTTATTCTTGTGATTCAAAGCTAAATTTGTTGTTTTAGCTACCAGTATTTTTTCTTTCTTAATATTTTTGGGTATACACCACCGTTAAAAAGTTTGGGCTAAGGATGTTTAAGAGAATAATGAAATTATATTTTTATTTAGCAAAATTGGTCAAAAGTAACTAATTTTTGTAGCATTGTTAATTCTCTATGCTGCATCTTTAAAAAAAAAAAAAAAAAAAAGGAATGAAAAGGAACTACTCCTGCAATTTTATATACTTTGCCAGCACAATAAATTACACTTTAAAATATATTTCAGGTGGAAAGGAGTTATTTTACATTGTAATAATATTGTACAATGTTACTGAAATAAATGTGGCCTTGGTGAGCATAAGAAACATCTTTTAAAAAGCTCTTTATAAAAAAAGTTAGTATTTGTATTGCGTTATATTTGAGTTTTTTCCCCCCACAGCTGTCAAACAATTGTAATTGGAAATGGCAAAGCGTGCAGGGAGACTGAGGCCTTCTTTACGGATCTAATTAAACGTCACTTCTTCAAGCCCCTCGATGTGTCCTACTGGTATGACATTTCCCTTTTTTATAATACAAAGCAGATCAGTGAGCAGTACAGCAGATGTTGTTCTTCTGAGAGCTGCTCAGCGGTTGTTAGCCCCGGTGTAGAGAAGAAAACGGCATTTGTTTTAGGTCACATCAGGCTGCTGTACAGTCTTAGTGCAATTGCAGCTTGAAATTTGAAAATGTTTCATCAATAAACTCCACTAAGAGCAAAAAATAGCAACTGTCAAGCAAGGTACGCAGAAAAGGAGCAAAGGAAATGGTGCCGGTCTGGAATGTGTTACTCTTGCGGGTTTTAAATGGTATCTGGAGCTTGTTTGACTGTCTCTAATTAAAAACAAATATTTCTCACCGTCCTTCAAACCAAACCAGTCCGATGTGTTCTCATCCAACCCAAATAAAGACTAGATCTGGGATTGTCTTTCTCTCCATCTAGCTAGACTCGTGTTTGTTGACTTTTGGTTCTGACTGGAGAGCTGCCCAGAACCGCTCTGAAGTGGCCGTTTATGGCGTATACTGATGGCGGTTTTCATTACAGCTCTCCGCATCCCTCAGCGCAACTCAGATGGGTTGCCAGGTCTGCCTCAGTAGTTCTCAGCAAAGCATGATGTGTCAAAATTGACATCCAAGGCGCTCCACAAGTGGATCCATTTCAACCTCCATCCTAAAATGAAAGAGGAAGGTTTGAGATCTCCACACTGGCAGTGCAACATCGACTGCCCCGCCAGGGTGTGCCAGACAGTTTGAACTCTGTTTCCTGTCGTGGTAGTCGCAGCCAATTATTTGACGAAACGGGGTGCTAGTTGAAATAAATTACACCTATAATGTTGCATTCTTAAATATTCCCTTAAGTGGAGAAATGGATATGCTAACCTTACTTGAGTGAAATGCTCGCATAAATATCAAGTGGTTACATTTTATATTAAAGTATTTTTTTCACATTTTACAAATACAAAGTGGTGGAGTATGGTTTAACATAAATGGTCAAACAAATATCCAAAAAGAAGTTAGTTAAAAGGGGGATATAATACTTTTTATGTTACTTTAATTTATTTAAAGTTTTATCCACTTATTAAAATTGTCCACATATAGAAAAAAACAATCGGATATTTAAATAATTTAGATCTTATGTCAAGTTTTCATCACCATGTCAGGTTTTTGTCTCATCCTTTTCTGTTGTTGTTGTTGTTTTTATATACACTCTTACAGAATAATTCTGTTGAACATTAGCAAACTTACAGAGATCTGACTGACATTTGTGCATTGTACACTGCAATATAAAAGTTTTGGTTTTTAAGTGTTTTAGACTTTTTAATGATTTTTAAAAAGAAAAAAGCAGCAATATTGTGAAATGATTGCATTATAAATTAATTTTTTATTTTTATATATTTTAATACGCCATTTATTACTGTGATGGCAGAGCAGCTATTTCTTCATTTTTCAGTATCACATGATCCTTCAGAAATCATTCTAATTTACTGACTTGTTGCTAAAGAAAAATAGATAAATTTTTATTAGTTATTCTGAAGTTCATTATTATTACTATTATTATTTTACAATTTAATGCATCTTAAATTGTAAAATAATATATTTTAAATAAAATTATAATAAAAAAAAATTCTGGAGTGATAGTTTAGTTTTGTGGAGTGATAGTGTGGATGTGTTTTTGGGTTTATGTGTGTTTGGAAATGTGTAACTACGCATTTGTTTTCCAACACATCATTCCCTTTTAAAAGTTCATCTCCACAGTGCACTTTGTACATCACTAGTCA
Organism: Puntigrus tetrazona; assembly: GCF_018831695.1. Lineage (NCBI taxonomy): Eukaryota > Metazoa > Chordata > Actinopteri > Cypriniformes > Cyprinidae > Puntigrus > Puntigrus tetrazona. The sequence goes on along the minus strand of NC_056711.1, from coordinate 6,824,925 downwards.
ATTAAAGCAGCAGCTTCATTTGCACCGTCTGCTATCTGTCTCCCTACTCTTCAGCTTGTTCAGACATAAAACATCATCCGTTGCCCCATCTACCATCACTTGCTCCCTTCCTTCCGTTCCGACGTCCCCGCTAGCCGTCTCCTTTCCTTTCTTTCGCCTGACTGCTTCAGAGGAATGACAGGCAGTGCCGGCAGACTGTATGCGGTAATGAGCCTGCGGGATGAGCCTGCTTCTCTTCGTTTAAATGAAGAGACTTTAGCCTGTTGAGTTGGTGGGGTTGTTCCTTGAGAAATGAGGGATAAACACTAACCTCTTGACATTTTCTTTTGGTTCTTTCTATAATAAGGCTTTTTTGGGTGAGGACCTCAATGTTATTTTAAAGAAATTGTGTGCAAGAGTTAAGTTACTGTGCCTATAAAACATTAGCTTATCCACGTCGTTTTTAACATAAGAAAGGGTGCACTTGGATGTGCAAGACCTCCAGTGTCACATTTTAGTTGCACATTATTATTATTATTTTATTTGTCTTGCATATTTAATAAAAGCTCTATTTAGCTAAATAAGGGGGATACAATTTGTTATATTCATTAGATTGAGTATTAATTAGATTTTCAGATAATATTATGTGAAATATTTAATAAAATAATACTAGCTCTCCACATTCAGTGACCACCTACGAATATGTGTTTTGCTTTATATGTTTTAGCTAGTTTGTGTAGCTAGTCTAATGCTTTTGTGTTTTCCATGTTCTGTTTATTTCCGTAAATCAATTCAAAAGTGTTAAGTGTTACATCATGCAGCTAAGAGTTGCCCCCTTCTTGAACTTTGTAGTTGTGTGCCCTAGTTCAGTCTGCTCCGATATATTAGCTGTGAGATTTACTCCATGTTTTAAAGCTCCCCTCTGGAACCCTTCCGTGGCGCCCTCCTCTGGCACAGCGCTCTTTACAGTCAGGCGCTTATTAAAACTGATTTTAAGTATGAGTAAAGGTAGAGATAATTAGCTTTGAACTTGAGGAGGGAGATTCTTAGAATACAATCTTTGGCTGTATGTGTTTTTATCAGTGTTGTTGTCTGCACAGTACAGTTTTTACTTCTCATGACTAATACGTGCTCAAAGGGCCACTGCCATGAATCAAATCCAAGATGACCCAATAAAAGTTGACCTCACGCTACTGGAAGAAACCATTGGTGCTCTGGTCATGGATTTGTCATGGTTGTGTTGTACAGATTTGGGTTAGGGGTTCAGTACACATTCTGTGCCGTTGATATTTGTTCATAAAATGTTTAGAGCCACTGCACTCTTTTTAAGTGAGTGTGCTTTGTTCATCATGTATTATAAATTGTTTAAGGTGCTGCTCTGACTCTGGTCGTTGCTGTTGCTTGGCCCTGACTTTGCCTTTCGCCCCTGAAGGACAAAATGACATGTATCTTGCTTAACGAGGGAGCCTGTAGTGTTCCTGACTGTCAGGACAGTGATCCTGATACTGAGCTATGGCTACGGACTGATTGGACAGCTCTGTCAGTTCTTAAGGTTGAAGACAGCGGCAGTGACCACCCCTCTCCCCTCAGGCTGGCTCTCTGCCACCAGCCGGCCAGTCTCTGGTCATTAGAATCACTTTACAGGGGAACACAGAATTACAGGAGCTCTCTCCTCTATCCCTTTTTATTTTTCCTTCAGTACACACACTGTTGCTGGGATCCGTTGTTAAGCTCCAGTCTCAAGAGGAAAGAAACGGTCAATTTAGATAAATTTATTATGTTATTATTACTTCACTTTGCTAGGAGCGAGCTGGCTGTTTTGTAATACAGATATGGGCACATATAGGAAATATGTAAATAAATGAAAATATAATAATAATAATAGTAATAAAAGCTTATGTAGTATTAATATTCGTCATTAGTAGCAGTATTACAGCTATTAGTATAATTAGTATTTTTACTATTTATTTCTTTCATTTTAACTTCATCAGGAGCAAGCTGGCTGTAAAGGGCATTTCTTGAATTACACATATGGGCATATATAAGAAATAAATATTTAAATAATAATAAAAAACATATATACTACTACTACTACTACTACTACTACTAATTAGACCTGTCACAATAATTAATGCATCGACTTATATCACACAATATATGTACATGACCTCAATAATTTTTGATAATTTTATGCAACATAATTTTATTAACTTAAATGATATATTTATGTTTTTATTTCATATATGCCCGTGTATGATTTAATACATGCCCTTTACAGCCAAAGTGCTCCTGGTAAAGTGAAATCACTTTTTGCTGCAAGGTCTTGGATGACTAGAGTTTTGCATCAAGGAAGTTTGTCCTTTGAGGAGGATTCTGGGTAGGGTGATTAGGACAGTGAGGAACGAGGAGGAATATTTGCCAGTCACAGGCCCATGGCTAATGGCTCACTAAGGGATAGATGTCCGCATCACAGAGGACAGCCAGAACCAGTGGCTCCGTGAGCAACTGTCTTGAGCCCCCTAATTTTGATTGACTGCTGTTAATATATTTAAATTTACGTTAATGTGTGCGCTTGTTTGACAATGACGTGTCTTTTATTGATGTCATTGTGTCATCTTATATTTACTGTTAAAATTGTCTCAGCATTAAAGAGTAAAGCATTCAAGATTTCAAGTGAGTATCTCTGATCTACAACACATCCATTCCAAATATTTACAATAGTTTTTTTTTTTAGTTATTTAGTTATTGAATCAAAAATACAGTTAAATCATTATACTGTGAAATATTACAAATTAAAAAAAAGCCTTCTATTTTAATATATTATTAATGTTTATTCCTGTGATTGCAAAGCTAAATTGTCAACAGTCCTCTGTACAACATATTTCAGGAATATTTTTCTGCCCCAGAAAAAACTTTATTATACATAACAGCATTTTTAAATAATCTTTTGTAGCATAAACGTGCACTTTACTGTCACTTTTGATCAGTTTAATGCATCCTTGCAGCAAGAAAGTATTACTTTTCTTTTTATAATAACATGGAACTATTACATGTTACAAAAACCTCTTTTTGGCATCTATGGTGTGAGTACATCAGACATGCTAGCTTACTATGAATACTTTCTTGCATTTAACAAAGTTTCCAGAAGAACGGAGATGAATACTGCAGTGTCACTCCCGATCCGGCTAGTGCTGATTGATCCGTGGCAGCCAAGCATGAGATCAAGCATGCGGGCCGCTAGAAAGTTTTCATTGCCTTAAACCCAGATGCCAAATCCCCATTTGTCAATTTCTAATCTAATGGTCTCTTGTGATGTCAGAACAACTGGAAGCAATCCCCACCAGTGAAGTTTTTAACATGCTGCACATTTCATGCCTCATTTACTTGTGTTTGGCCGTTTTAGGTCGTAGTTTATAGCCCTTGGAGTACAGAAAAAGAAAATGCAAGCAACATCAAAACATGGAAACCTCAATTCCACGTCTGCATATGTGAAGTAGGTTTCCAGTGAAACTGAAAATTAGGATATGGAAACCTCTGGGATATCCTTTTTATGGGCTGCACTTGCGTGTTTTGAATTTCTAGTTCCAGTCCACAGTGTAAACCATCAAATCTCTACAATATTCTCGGTCAAGTTTCTTGGGTTTAAGGCTTGGACACCAACATGTATTCTAAACCTGCATGTTTTACTGCACTCTGCACCAGAAAACATCCAATAACCTGGCCCCTGCTGCTCTTTGGGTGTTTAAGGCAGGAAGGGCAGTCGAGGGGGTGATGAACATCTGCCACCAGTTTGACGTGAGTGGCTGTGAGGTTTTGCTCTTTTCAGAGTTGTCTGGTGGCGGCAGCAGATTGAATGTGCTGTTAACTGCGCCTCCACACACTTCCTCAGGCACAGATCCTGAGACTGACGGCCTTTGACACCTGCCATTTTAGCCCTTTTCTAGGCAAAAAAATGTCACAGTGTTTAGACTCGGCATTAGCCTGATATCTGATGATTGTTTTTTCTGTTTTGGGAGTCCCATCGGTCAGCCGGCTCTGAGTAATTGGCCAACATAGTTATTTTATTTCCCAATAAGAATGACCTTTTTTGTTTCTGCTAACATGGAAGGAAAAGTAAACTTTGCATGTTAGATAGATATGTGGTAATGTACTTGTATTAAATAGTTATAAAACATATAGTATTTTGCTCTTATTCTGTATGTCCTTTTAAATGTTTCCATTTAAATAAATGTAACTTATTTATGTATATAGATAGTTTTTCACATCTACCATCTCTAGGTTTGTGGTCATTAAGTAACTTTTATTGTACTTCAGTCTTCGAGTAAATGCAGGCTTTATGAGCATATTTTTTCTTTAAATCTTAGCAAACCCAGACGTATAGTGTAAATATTTTTTTCAGTTTAATAACATTTATCTTGCGTATGATGAATGCATAATAAGTCTATTCACATCGTAACAATAATTGAGTTTCACGTTTTTGCCAGATTGTATCAGAAAACTTTTAATGACATTCTTAAGTGGTGGTTTTTTTTTTTGTTGACATCTTAGCATTTTTCAAATCGCATTTTTGTAATGTTTTTTTCCATCATAAAATACAAAAATACATTTTACTCTTGTCAAGTAAAAAAAAAAACATGAACCGTATTGCTAGTTCACCTAATAACTTACAGAAAAACACATTCATTCTGTGCAATGTTGAATTGCCCTTACTTTGTTTTTCTAAACTGAACCAGTATTATCAAGAACAGTGGACTTCTATCCACTGCTGTGATGATTTCTCTTCACCCTGCAGGCAGATCTGAAGAATGCAATTAATTAGAACATGTGTTTAGGGGGCTAGTATCAAATTATGTATCCATCTCTTGGTGTTACCCACTGGTCATGGACAACGAAAGGGGGAGATGGACCAGCCTGGAGGAAGATGACAAATACAGAGAATACCACCGGTACTTACAGTTAGAGGGGCCCCAGCCGTGACTTTGCCCAAAGACTCTCACAGAGACATGATAGTCCCCAAAGTGTGAGCGTATTTGGGTGTGAGTAACTGAGTGAGTGACTGTCAGAGCTCAAGGGTCATCAAGTCATCTGCTGCACTCGCAGGCAGCTTTTGTCTTTGTTCTTGCGTCTTGGTGTCCACTCGGACTGGGCCTTCTGCTGCCTGCCCTTTTGCAAGTTCAGCTGTGCCCTTAATGAAGAGAAGTGGATGGTGTATGTGATGTGTATCCATGTCAGAATGGTTCAGGGCTTGTACCCATTACCCTCGCAGCCTTTCTGATTTATTTAAACATGATAGGTTCCACTCTTTCTCAGTGTCCAATACCTGCTCTCCTTTTTGCTGGTGGAAAGAATTGAGAAACTACAATTACTTAAGTACAGCCCTAGACGAGAGAAATGAAATACCACCACATGATGCTGCTGCTGCTGATAATATTAATATATTTAATTTAAATATTTATTTTATATTACAAACATCATAAAGTTGTCATCATATTAATTATAATATTTAAAATAGTTTGTTCTTGTAGTAAAAAACAACAATATGGTGCGTTTCTTTGTAGTGAAAGGTGTTTGTACTTTTTGGCAATGCATTGTCTCTTTGCACATGATAACTGGTCTGTAAGAAACATTTAGAAAGCTTTCCGTGCTTTATTCATAAATAATTTAATAAATAACAATGACTTTATTTTGGATATTTGTTTTATTCATCATAAATGCTTCGTGAGTTAATATATTTATCGTTTCTAGTTATGCAGTTGTTTTATTTGAACGTTTATCAGTGTTGGCATGTGTTTCTGTCTTAATTAGTTAATAATCCTACTAATAACCTGCTCCACCTTGACCCCTAGGTCATATGCCAGGGCTCGTTAGTACCATCATCATGGCTATGTGTCAGCTGTGGGAGGGGGAGGGAGGAGGGAGAAGGGTCTGGGAAAACGAGGACACCAGTCAAACTGGAGGTCTGTGTCACAAAGCCTCTGCATCCTGTCACGAGTATGATGACACTAATTGGCAAAGTTATCCAAGGAGCCCTTAGGCACCAATAGAGAGGCAGCAAATGTAATGGAGGCTACAGTGGTGATCTGCCCTAATTTGTAGGGTCATTCTGTAACGGTGGTGATAATCATGTGCAGAGGACATTTATCCCTGCTGATGTTTTCAGAGAGAGGTCAGTGTAATTAACAAGCAGACAGTTGAGAAGGAAAAAACTCATACATGGTTTTTTTATCATTTAAATAAAATTTATTTTGTTTGTTAAATTTCATGATATTATGATAATAATGTAATTTAAATAAATGCATTATTATTATTGTTAATTTTTTTATTATTATTACTGTTGTTGTTTTTAAAAGTTGATTGCAGTGGTAAATGTAGTACATTTCCCAACAGGAGCCTTTAACATCTATTCTTTGTCAAAAATGCTATAGCGACAAACACGTTTGACATTGTATCCTCTAGATGGCAGTATTGACCCATGATTTCAGTTATTCCTTGACCTGTTTGATCAGCAGAACATTGTATTACACACATCATTTTATGTAATATAATAAAAATAAATAAATAAAAACTTAGTTTTGTTTTTTATTATTATTATTATTATTAATAATAATAATAATAATAATAATACTTAGTAATGCATTTGTAGTTTAATGAATAAAGAGATCTGGGCTAGTTCAGAGATAACCTTACCGCTGTATATATAACAGAAATCACCTTTGAGTCTATGTGGAGGACACCTTATCACCAGCTCCTCTTCCAGTGAGACTGGCTTTGCAATCAGTATACTATAATACTTTGAGTGGCAAGCAGCACAATACACATGCTTGTGAAACTGTGTTGAGACAGACTAGTTGACAAATCTAGCTGACCCCTAGTTAAGGGGATTTATCTATTTATTCGCAACTATATGCACTCCAGGGAGTACTTGAAAAGATGTCAGTGCTTCGCTAAATCTGAAAAATAATAATAAATTAAAAAAAAAGAGCGAAGATTATACATTTCTAAAATGTTTAGTAAGTAGATTTTAAACAACTAATAGAGTAATATAATTTTTTGCAGAACTAAAAAGTCCTTAGTATATGTGTAGTTTACTTTTTTTGTCATTAGCTTAAGAACAAAGTCTTAATTTAACAGAAATGGCTGTTTATTTTCCATTGAAAACAGAGCTCTAGCTAAACTCCGGTTCCTGCTGTATCGACTACAAGCTTTCTATGGAAATGTATTTAAATTGATTCTTTGGTCTGTCGCCTCGTAGACATACTGAGGGAGCTTCATAAGTTCACTGGGGTCTTCGTGAGGTTACCACTCTGATTATCTTGGAAATATGCTTCAGAGTGTCTCTGTTGTTTCAGTATAACAGATGAAGCGGGAGCGTCCATCTACAGTGTGAGTCCTGAGGCTGTTAAAGAGATGCCTGACATGGATCCCAACTTGAGAAGTGCAGGTGATTTACATATTCCTTCTTTTTATGCTTTCAGAACTGGTGACTGATCATAATGTTATTTTTTTATTATTATTTTTTTTGAATGTCAGATGCCTAATTTGAGAGAACACCTTATATGTACTTAATGTAGTTAAATGATTATGAATGAGACAAAAACTAAATCTAGAATCAAGGATTCAGTCTTTTTTTTTTTTTTTTAAGTAACCTGTTGATATGGCTGTCAGCAGATTTAAAAAAATATATAAATAAGCAGATAAATTAAATAATAATATATATATATAATATATATATATATATATATATATATATATATATATTAGTGAAAGTGCTAACAGTCTTAAAAAATAATAATAATAAAAAGTTTCAGCAAGTATTATTGAAAAAAGTTGAACGTTTCTATTAAAAAATTAAATATTATACAAATTATTAAAAATAGAAAGACTACAAATATAATAATACAATGAAATAAACACATTTGTCAAAATGTAAAAAAGACTAAAATAAGATATAAATGTTGTTATTGACTCATATTATTCTTGTTATTGACAAGATTGAGATCTTGTTTTTTTTTTGTTTTTTTATTTTGCTAACGTACAACTTTGTACACATGAATGTAAAAGCCTTTATATTTTCCAATGCCAAGAATCCAAGTCTCTAGTCGCACTGGCCTTAACTGTCAGTCTAGCTCCCACTCAACCAGACCTTTACTTGCCGTTTCAGTCAACCCTGTCCTCTTAGTCTGAAACAGACTCCATGTTTCCTTTAGTCAACAGTCATCTCCAGTTGTCAATACGTGGATTTCAGAAGCAGTGACAGTACCTTTGGAAATAGTCTTTCACAGTCTATCAAACCATTTCGATTCACTTCTCTCTGTATCTGTCTTACCCATTAGATATTTTTCTGTGAAACAGAACTTTCTGTAAAAAGGTTTGCCTGTGTTTAGACCACACAAGCACCCTCTCTAGTCTTCCAAAAATAAAAAAGCAAGGCGAAAAGTTTGGAAATCGCTCAAACGTTCTCAAAAACAGGATCTGAGAATTATACCAGACTTCCTCTATAAAAGCAGTAAATCAGTATGGGATTAATCATAAATTTTCCTCTGGTCAAGTGCAAGAGCAAACTAGGGAGCTATATTTATCGCTTTTATGAAAGGCGTAAGAAATCGGACTGTCCATTGTGGGATGTGCATGTAGAGTTTTGTGTTTCATGCATTAACACTGCTACATTACTAGCACATACATAATTCAATAATGTATTTTTTTATTGGGTTGTTAATTCATTAGTATTTCAGAATTGGATGTTTGGTTGTTTTTTTTAATTATGATATATCCTGCAAAACACTTCCTGCTCTGACCCACAAAGGTGCTCATGCTTTGAGGACAGTTTTTAAAGAGGTGATGGGCTCTGTGTAAAGATCAAGGTGGATGAGTGCTGGCTGAAGTGGGTGACTGTGGAAGGAGGTTTTGAGGTGGCTTTCTGGAGCGTGATCGCCAAGCCTCACTCGCTGCGTCTCCACATTGAACTCTGTGGGAAATTGCTGCCTGTGATAATATTTGGAAAGGGATGGAGTTTCAGCTCGGGCCTTGTACAGCGCACACAAAAGCACTTCTCTCCACTCTCTGTAATGCGGAGGTTGTGCTTGGGCAGAAAACCACGCAGTGTCTCACATTCTGTCTTGTGTTTCTGTCTGAGTCGCTCTCTTTCTCACTCTGACTCGCGCGCATATGGTCAGGGTAAAGACGAAAATCTGACTTTCATTTGCTGACCTTCAACAAGACTAGATAAAGCTAATGGAACAAGTGCTCCAAACTGCTTATGTTCATTTCATTTTATAATATTGTGTTTGGCTGGGCACATTTCCTGGGATAACTTAGATTCAAGTTTTTCTGAATTGGGTTTTTATTTGCCTTTAATTGAGTTCTTATTTGACCAGACCTTTCTTAGTTGGCCCATGCTTTTGCCTGTCTTTGACAATTTACTAGGAAAAGCGGATTCATAAGTGACACTTGCTTATGAATCCGCTTTTCCTAGTAAATTGTCTATTACTGAGCCCGTTTTTCTTTCTCTCTGACAAATATAATGGCATATTCATCTGTAGCTTGGTCTGTAAAATAATCTTGTCATGTTCACAGTTTTTGTTGATTTATTTCAGCCTTAATTGAGCTGTTTTTGGTTTATTGTAAATTTTTAAAGCATTTGAAATGAAAATGTAAAGGTCAGACAGAATGTGAATAATAACAATGACTTTAACAGTAATAATTGGAAACAGTAATATTTGTATTTGAATAAGAATGTGCACATATTTAACCATATGTGTTCTCATTTACTCTAGTAGTAACTTTGTATGAAAGCTACACCACAGGATTAAACAAACAAACAAATATATAAAAGTAACTGCACATTTTTATCCAAGAACTGACTTTTTTCTCACAGTTCTGAGATTTAAGTTCTGTATGTAAAAAAAAAAAAAAAAAAAAAAAAAAAAAAAAAAAAAAATATATATATATATATATATATATATATATATATATATATATATATATATATATATATATATATATATATATATATAAATTATTAGTTTGTGATCCAAAAAGTCACAATTACCTTTTTATTTTATTCTGTGGTCGAAACGGACTTCCGTAGTTGTGTGCTGCAAACCGATGATATTTCAGTAAATGCAAATCTTGTTTATTAATATAATCTGTTAAACTGTTGCATGATTTAAATAGTCTCTCATTTGCATAGATCTATGCTCACATGAGCCTAATTTATTCTTAATTAAGTCTGTGGGTTTATTAAAGTGTAAATATTGTTGTTCTCTTGAGACATTCATTATTATATTTGAGCGGTAACTACACGTAATGGTGAGATGATTTCTTCTTGTTTTGTTTTCCTTGTCCTCAGTGTCCATTGGGAGGCGTGTTCAGGACCCTTTAGCGGAACTCATTAAGATCGACCCCAAACACATCGGTATCGGAACTTATCAGGTGAATCACATGACATTCAGTCTCATTAGAAAGTAGTTTAGTGCATCTCATCTTTAAAACCATGCTAATAATTGGCTGTTAGTTTGTTATACAAGTGGTTTTACTTCAGTAATGTTTATTGTGTCTTTATTAAACACTGCCAACGGTTGAGTGTCCTCTCACATAATACTGTGTACATGATGTTGTGTCTGGCTCTGCTCAGTGAAATGTTCAAAGTAATTGTAGGCGCATTCCCAACTTTCTAAGCCAGGCTCTGATTTTTAGTTTTGAGTAATAGCAGTTTCAAACAGAAGTCAGCTGGACTAGAGAGCTAATCCTGTCTCTGACTGTTTGCTTTTGCAGTCTCATATTATGAGTAATCCATTTTTCTCCTGAAATTAATTCTACTATGATTCCCAGTAGCATCATATGTTGACTCAAGGCTGGGCCTGATTTGTATTTTTTCCTTCTCGCTCTTACTTTTCATCTTTCTATTTTTCACTAGCTTTTCTTTGGTACTTGATTTCTCTCTCCTGCCCTCTGCTGCCTTTTCTTTAACATCGAGGCTATGCAGAACCTTTTGTAGAAATATTTTTTTATTTACACTCTACAAGTTTGCACAAAGATATTAGGCAACACAACACTTTAGCATTTTCAGTGATATGTTTTTGAACACCAGATCAGCGTATTGGAACGATTTCTGAAGGAAAATGTGACACTGTGGACTGCTTTGCCGTCACAGTAATTAATTACATTTAAACAGAAAATGGTTATTTTGGAGTAATATTTCACAATATTTTTTTTTTTACTGTATTTTTGATTAAATGCGGTATTGATGTGCATAAAAAACATAAAGAATTCATACTCCTCCCAGAGTGTTAAATAAAGTTTGGTGAATCATAAAAAAAAAGCTCTAAGCTAAAATGTAATTATTTGTTAAATCTAGAATTGGGCAATTTAGATCATTAAAGGTAATCGTGAACGTAGTCCACTGCAAACTTGGAGCCATTTTCCAAATAAGTAGAGGAAAGAACCTCTTTAGTCTTTGCAAAAGGATCAATATCGCATATCACATGCTTCTCACTGCCAACTTTTTGACCCAAAAAACATGTGCACATGTGCTGATGCACACAGGTTTAGGTTAGCAGAGTATCAGGGTCACCCTGCCTTGCCCCTGCACAGTGTGTGTGTTGTCTAGTGTGCATCACAGCGACCCCCTGCACGTCTGTCAGCACTTAGCGTTTATTTACCCTGCCACATAATCTGAGCAACACATGATGCCTCTCCACTGCATTGACATGCTGAGTGATAAGTGTGTTGTGTGTGTGTGTGTGTGTGTGTGTGTGTGTGTGAGAGAGAGAGGGGTTTACAGTATCTATATATATATATGTGTGTGCGTGTGTGTGTGTGTGTTTAATAGACAAAACGACTGGATCATGTATCTTATTTCTTAACCTTGAGTATCTCAAGTAGGGCTATAAGCACTATAAGGGGGTGCTATTGTATACTCACTTTTCTTAACTTTGAAAATGAGGTTAGAGAATATATAATTACATGTTTTGAGTGAGGGGGGTGTGTGTTTTACCTGTAAATTGTAGAGTAAAGTTTGCCTTTAGTGTTTATCTTAGTTTAGAACTCACTATTATTTAGTTATTATTGTTTAGTTATTTTTTAATATATAGAATATAATTTAGCAACACACAAAACCAACAGAGAAAATGTAAATAGATTAAATGTGATCAATATGGTACAGATGCAGTCAGTGTATATCTCCAAATAAAATGTAAAAAGTTATGCAAGTAAAAAAATATTTGGTAACGCATTTGTATAGAGGCCGATTCTTACTATTAACTAGTTGCTTATTGGCTTGACTATTAATAACATATTAGCTGTTTACTAGTACTTATAAATATTTTGCATGGCCATACTCTACAGTTACAATTACCTTACTAACTATTAATAAGCAGCAAATTAGTTTATTGACGCAATATTCAAAGTTAATGGTTTGTTAATATTAACAGTTGGACTAATTCTATTAAAAAAATGTATTGTATAAAATACAGTAATGAAGTGGGTGGAAGCTTTTGCTGCTGAGCTGAATTTGAATCACTCTGTCACATTGATATCACTTTTGATTGCACACCGCCCTCTATTGTTTTTTGTGTTGTCCTGACATTCCATTTAGTCAAAGTGGGTGGGACCTCTAAAGTTTAGGTTTATATAGTTAACTGTCAATCACTGAGACATAGGTGGAGAGTGTTCAGGTTTCCCAACTGCTTAAAGGTCCCAGAGGGCACATTTTACCATTTTACCCAGCTGTGAGAGAAAACACAGTACACACCCCCGGATATTAAGGAAACTGTCACTCTCCTTGATGCACCAAACATTTAAACCAGCAATAAACCCTTTATTTATTATTTATTTAGCCATTCTTTATTACAACATTATGGTAATCATTGTTTATAAAAGTTTTTTTTTCTGAACGCCAGCAGAAATATGCATACGTTAGATTGAACGTTAATTTTGAATTACAAAAGATGTGACATTTTGAAAGTTTGTTCACACAAGGACCACTATTGATCACACAGATGAGGCTTTAGTATGTAGTCTTGTTTTCACACTGTTTATTGCATGTTCAGAATGCCAATAAACAATTAACAAAGTTTTCGATGAAGGTTTAGAAGGTTACGTAGCGAAAAAGCACCAGTGATGTCACTCCTGAAGGCTTTCTCTATTTAATGGGCCTGCTGAGACTGTTCCCTCAGGGTAAAACGGAAGAGAGTGAATGGTATTGACTGACAGGAGGATGATTGACGATGATTGATAGCCGAGTCCATTTTCGCGTGGGAAAAAGGAAAAGTTATGCGCTCTGCTGAACAACTTTTTTCATTCGGATCATGTCTGAGCTGTGTTTTTGCATGATAAATCTTTTACTTTATATGACTTTTAATTCATTTTCTCTCCTGGGTGAAGTCTGCAAGAAATAATTTGTTTTATTTAATTTTTTTCTCTTATGGCTGTTCACATTTGTAGCAAACCTCTGAAAGAAGACTGACACTAGTGTTGTTTCTCATGACTTTAGTGGGTGAGTCTAGTAGTGCAGTGTGCGTGGGTGCAGCTCTCATGTTCTGTTTGACAGGTGTTTACTGACTCCAGACCTGGTCTCCAGGCTTCACCTGAGGTAAAGGAAAGATGGAGCAGAGTGTAGGTGAGAGAAGTGTCAGAATTAGTCGTTAAAATGTCAGCCCACTGCCAGGAAACTGCATCATCTGATTTGCTGCCAGAATGTGGAGGAAGGCAAGCTTCGAAATAATTCTTATGAAAAGTCATGGATATTTCTGTAGTGAATATGTATTCATTTTTTAGATCCGTGTTTTACGCTAAAATATTTCATTGACTAAATTTCGAGCTTGACTAGAGATCTATTCACTTTTTTGTAGTAAATTCTTTAATTACATTCAGGTTTACACACAAACCAGAATCATGAAAATGTTTTAGAAATGTCCTAGAAAATTCAGTTATGGATTCAGTGATGAATATACAGTACTGTTTGTTTGCTTGTTATCTAGTTATTTTTAATTAAGCTTGCATTAAGTTTATCAAAAGTGACATTATATACCTGTATAATGTTACAATAGTTTCAAACGTATATTTTTTGACTCTCTATTTAATAATCATTTCTGACAAATATAAAAAAAAAACTTGTTAAAAATGTTAATACAAATATTATAAAATAAAACATAGCTTGCATAATACAGGCTCTTAAAAACTTCTAATTTTTAAATGTTAATATGTCTATAATAAGTGCTTTAGTTAATTGATATGAATTGCTTGCTGATGAATAGGAACACAGTACAGTCAGTACCTAAATGTATAATTACATTGTAACTGTGACGCGTTAAAAAGGATGATTTAATATAACTATCCCACTTCATATTAGGTGGCCTAAACTAATATGTACTTTTAAAGTAATAATTTGGTACAATGCACTTATTGTGTACAAAAATACCTATATATAATTACATCTGTAATTATTTTCTGTAATTACATTTATATTTACGCTGTTGACTTTACACCTTGACCCACCATTAACCTACCCATACCACCAAACCTGTCCCTAACCTTATCCGTATCCTACCTCAATAGCAGCAAAAGTGTTTTTGCAATAAAATATGTGTTACATTGTACTTATATTTCGATGCGAGTACATAGTAATTAAGGCCACTTAATATAAAGTGTGACAAACATAACTTCTGCTCTTTCAGTCTTCATCATTTCTACCTTACTGTCAAGACGTCTTTAGCCATTTTCTGATGCCTTGTTTGGAACTTTTGTCTTTTGCCGAAAACTTAGGTCTCTGGTTACGCAGGAGGCAGAGGTTTGGGAGGTATGTAAAGGGATCTCCCCAGTCAAACATCTTTGTGTGTTCAGCTCTCTCTGGGAAGTGTGTTTTCAGAGCCTGCAGCTGGTTATATCTGCAGTGGGTCATGAGGGCGGGGAATGGAGAGAAGAACTGATTGACATCTCAGAGTGGCAGCTTTTCGTTAAAAAAAAAGAAAAAAAAAACCCTGTTAACTGGGCTGAGCGTGGACAGACACACTTTGTTCTGGCGCTGGGGCCTATCCAAGCCAAACAGGACCTCGCACCTGAATTTAATCCCGTGGTTTGTGTGAGCCTGTGTGTTTTTGTGCATACGTGTGTGCTCCGCTAGGCCTGGTGAGGCAATGTAATTGCGTATTTGTATTACCGCTGGTTTGTCCCCTGCTTTATACCTGGCACGTCGGGGTCCAGGATATGTGTCTGTTCAAACACAGGGCAGGTTTGAAAACTGTGTGAACTCCCACCACATTTCTTTACCTATTCCCCAATGCTTTAATTGAGTTTTGGTTGTTTTGTCTTCAGGGTTACCACACCGCTAAGCCATGTCAGGGCTCAGCTGTCAGCCACTCTTCCTACTGTGAGCGAGGACCAGAGAGGGAGGCTCGTGTGCGTTTGAAGACAGATGGAAAGCTTAAAATCGGCTTTAGGCAAGCTTGGTCTTTCTCAGGCCCTGCTGGAGATGTTGGTTTGATTCTTAACGTATGCTCTACCAGATGCAGCTCAGTTTTACACTCGCTAATCGAAATGGTTATGCAGTCTTACATATATCCAGTAGGATTGACAGGAGATTGGATACATGAAAGCTGAAGCCTTTTTCAGCAGCTACTAGTGGAAACATTCAACGTGTCTAGGTTGATATCTCAAATATGACCGCAACAATTCTAGCCCATGTTTACTTTCTTGTTCAGCTTTTTTCAATTCATCTGTAGTGATTGAAGTGTTTTTGAAGGGATAGTTGGTGCAGAAATGAAAATTCTTTTATTATTTGCTGACCCATATGCAGTGTTGTGGCCTAGCTAGTTGTAATGTAATGTAATTGCTAAATAAATGTAACTGTAATATGTTATAGTTACTAAGAAAAATTGTAACAATTACAAAATGACAAATGCTTATTTGATAACTAGGAAAGTCATACATCGCTTGTCTTATTGCCCTTCGAAAATTACATCCAAAAATGACACACTATGATATCTTATCAGAATTTTTTTTTCTGAACTGTTTATTCTGAGTTGTTACAGAAAAAAGTGGCAGTAGCTCACTGAGTACAACCAGTTGACGTCATTGACACAATGTACTGAGCACATAAAATAATGGGGCCCCCATAGTTCAGAAACGTTTGTTGATTTTTATTTTATTTATTTTTTTAAATGTCATATCTTTCATGGGTTTCTATTACATATTTTAGTACTTAGTTTACATTATATTAAGCTATAAATGTCCTGACACCCAGGGATTCCTTTTAAATAGGAAAAATATTGAAACTCTTCAGTCATTTTTGAATGCCATGCTGTTCTAATTGGATTCAATGATCTACGCTAAGCTAAGCTAAGTGCTATCGCCAGTCCCGGAGATCAGTTAAATAGATACCAAAACAGTAAAACTTAATGTTTTAAAAGAATGAGCCTATTTCCAAAAAAAGCGAGGTGTTCACTTTAAGGATGTTACAGTCATGCAGCCGAAACTGCCCAAACTGATGTCACCAGAGAAGACCTGTTTTTTTTAGAGGGAAGGAGCATTTGCAGATTTGGATTTAAGATTCTGAAGGCAAACTTTTTTTTTTTTTTTTTTTTTGCGGATTGACTTGCACAGATTCATTGTTCACCACAAATATAGCAATGGACTTTTTTATGTGGACTTTAACTTGGAATCTGTAACAAATTACATTTACAAAGTAACCTTCCCAACACTACCCTTATGTAATTCTTTTCATCTGCATCTGTTTTGAAGAATGTTGGTACCCAAACTGTTTTGATGACCATTGACATCTATTGTATGGACAATAAAAAATCTTTTTGAAAATTATTTGTTTCACAGAAGAAAGTCATACTGGTTTGGAATGACATGAAGTTTGGTAATTGATGCCAGAATTTTCATTTTTGGATTAACTATCATTTTAATTCTCTCTCTACTGCCCCTCCATTGCCATATGGCCCGACAGTCAATACAGATCATTTACCATTCTCTTGTTCAATCATATACCATTCATTTGATTTTTTTTTTTTCTTCTGCCTATATGTGAGCACTAATATTGCAGTGGTGGCGTCTCGTACCCTAGCACATATCTTCCTGGAACAGCCTTTAAAAATAGATCTGGGGGGGTCGTGATGATTGATGGCTTTCTAATGAGTGAGCATTCCATCAGCAGAGCTCCAAACTGCCCGCAGGCGACACTTTTTGGGTGTCTTCCTCTATCAGCCTGCTCAAGGACTGTGAGAATTTTCACTCCATCCGCGCTCAAGGCAGTTTATACAGTCGACCGGCTGCCAAGTACTCAAAAGCTAACCTTAGGGTTTGGGAGCAGCTACATGGGAACCTGTCCACACACTTCTCAGGTTGCATCCGGCTATTATGCGGGAGCAGGTTTTTGTACGTTAAAAATAAAGAGTTGTTTGTTGTGAAAAGTACCTCGAGCGTGCACTGATTTATTGATTATCAGCAGGCTGTCAGTGATCGTAGCATTATAATCTGTTTGTGTACAATAGTAAATGCGTTGATAAGTCTGATGAGTGACTGTTTTGAAATCACCTATAAGCATCATGTGGGAAAATGGCATTAAACAGTTTGAGTAAACGAGGATCATTATGAATGATTGGGCCGCCGTTGAATATCTCAGCTTCTGCCTTCAGGCTCCAATGTTTATTGTTTAGTTTTCATGTTTCATTTCAGCACATGCGTTCCAGTAGTGTACATATATTTCTCACCTCTCTAAGGTTACAAAGGAAATGTGTGAGAGATTTTGACAGAAAATTACAGCCAGTGGTGCGAGCCCACATGAAGGCGGTTTTTGAGCAATAAATATTTTTGGAGGTCTAATATTACAGTTGTTTTTCCAGCATTTGTGTATCACTGACTAGATTTAGGAGGTGATACTAAAATAACATTCATTTTTTTGATTATTGGCAAGTTGCAGTGAACCGCAATAACCACTAGAGGCGATATTACTAAAGAGTGCAGGATTTCTGAAAGCTTCAAGACAGATCTCTTTTTTTTTTTTTTTACACTCACACTTACTCCCAGGGGGATGTCTAGTGCTGAGATCTCAATGCTGCTACTGTTTCTTTAAAATCATTACTATGAAAACTCAAAGTTTAAGAAAATGCACAACATAGTGCAGTGTTATTATGATAACTTAAAGATATTTGCAAAGTGTGGTGTTTTTTGTTGTTGTTTTTTTTTTACCTCCAGTCCATGATGAACGATTATCTGTCTTTGTTCGGATAAGATTTCTCCATTGTATACGTCTAGACAGTATATGTTATCACACAGATGTCCTTGTTCCAGTGGCAGTCATCCGGATCCTGTCAGATCTAAACGATCTTCTGCTTTTTGATATAACCTGCATAGCTCAGCCCATTCACTGCATAGCAGTCATTCAATATCTGTCATCCTTAACCCACTGAGATGTTGCCATTGTGCTGGTCTCATCCATTTCTATTTATCTTCATTCAGTCATATCTAATAAGACACTATTCCATCACCCTGTTTGACAGTGAAAACTGAGCATTAAAACACCATCTCCACTGCACTGCAATACATATATATGAGGTACCCTACCAGGAGGAGCCCTAATTGAATTTCATTGAATTTTACTTTTTTATTTTGTTAATGAAGAACTGAGCAATTAATCCTCAATCCCACTGCACTGTATTGTATTTTATTTTACCTGTTTATTTAATGTAACCCATGCACAAAATTCTTTCAGCCATCAAACAAGATGAAAGTCTGATCATCCCATAACTTCTCTTATCACACCTTTTCTTTGAGTGTTTTGGTCCTTGTTCTCGACGGACATGTGTTTTGTGGACAAACAGGAAGATCTGCTAATGAGTTTACAAGATCAGATTTCTCTAGGCAACAACATTTGTTTTGAGGGTGATTCTTTTTCTCTTTCTTTTTTTTTAATAGAACATCTGCTTCTCAGACCGCTTTGACGTTCTCCATGTTTTTGGCCGCAATTTCACAGTCCAAAAGCACTGCATTTTATTACATTGGAAAACAGTTCTTTAGCAAGCACATTGCATTGCTCTGCATTTAATGTGAAACATGATTGCCATGGAAGGATATTAACAGTCTGAACATCCACCATATATGTATTTTCTAAACATGCTTAGTTATAGAATAAGGTTCTCTACACTGTTTTATGTTTTCTATTCTTCATTACCAGTTAAATTGGCCTCATGATGAAGCACGTTGATTTGTAACATGTCCCAGAAGGATTCAAACGAAAGACATTGGGATAAAGTATCCTGATCCACACCATCTCAGACCCACTTCTTACTTTTTTACCCATTGGTTGTGTAATTTCAAACACTAACACTCTCTGAAAGTAAACCGCTATGTCCAAATATGAGGGAAATATATCGTCTGTGTCTTTGTTTATTATTTCTGCCTGTTCTTGTGTTAGTGTGTGACTCTGTGTATTCGTGTGTGCACAAGGGAGGTTCATTGTGTATATGGAGTTAGCTATAAGAGGCCCGTGGGCTTCTCGGTCTGTTTAATATACTGAATTTGTATTCACACAAACACAATGACACACTAGTGCATGCAAAGACAACTTGAGAGCATTAGATCTTACTCACACTGTAAATTTACACAGAAAAGTACACAGAACAGGCAATACATGTCGTACACTCACAAACCACCATAAACTGTCATTGCTGTTGGGTTTTCCCCCTAATTAAAAAGAAAATTAGAGAACACAGTCTTTTGACCTCTTGAAGTTTCTCATCATCCTTTTACAACCATAAACGGGCTGGTGTTTCAGAAGTCACATGCTCAGCAATTCATCAAAAGAGCTTTGAATCCATTTATGTCGTAGATTGAGTCAGTTTGAGTAGTTTAGCTACATTTGTTTTCTAAGGTGTTGAACTTCCATCACGTGTATTGCTATAAATTGTTTTATTTTAAATTGTAATAATTGTTGTACTTATTGTGTATCATGTTTTGGTGGTCTGTGGGCTAAGGTATAGGAGTGAGGTCAACAGGATAATTGCAGATCGACAGAAATTAATTGCAGATGTGAATACAGTAAGGTGTTTTAAATACAAGTACAATGTAAAAACATGCACGTACACAATAAGTATAACAATTGCACTACTTGTTTTTGCTCATTAATTTCACTCTGATGTATACTGTAGCCATTTTCCTCCACTGAAAAAGATTGACATTACCTTACATTACCTTTTTTCGCAATTGTGAATCTATGTTTTGCATTTTGCAGAATATATCAGTAACCAACCTAGAATTTGACTTTATAACTCAGAATTGCTAGTTTATATCTCACAATTCCAAGAAAAAAAATTGAGAGAAATTTGAATTGAGAGAAAATAAAATTGTGAGAAATCACAATTTTTTAAATGTATAAATATTTTGTATATTTTCATTTAGGTGTGGAAATTGGCTTCCGTAGATGTATGAAGAGAAAATCTATTGCAACTACCATTTCATTGTAGTAAAATTTAAGTCAAATTATCTGGGTTTTTTTTTTTATCCAAGCCACTATAGTGAACTGTAACTAGTACATGAAAATGAACATGAAAAGTGGAGGTGGTGTTCGTTGTAATGAGTTCCTCCAAATGAAGAATTGCACATTCTTCTTAGCAGGTCTCAAGCACTGGTATAACTTCTTCCATATGGATACTGGTCCCAATGCAAGACAGACAAAGGCTTGTCAGAATTCCCTGCTTGCTCCTAATTTTGGTCAGTTTTGAATTTGGCCTTGTGGTTTTCTTTGCTTTGAATTCCATCTCCATTTTAGAAAACCGCCTCCAAAGTGTGAAAAGTTCGGCTGGATTAACTTTATCAATTCCCTGCACTTAATGGAAAACCCCTGTGAGAGGACTTTGAAGTGTCACAGATGCTTTCCAATGAAAACAGCCTCAGACCTTCTCTCCGCGTCTCTTGAGGCACAGCAATCCACTGGCTGCCTTTTTATTCAGCCGTCTCTTTTTTCCCCCTCAGACCAGCATGAACACCGCAAAGTATTTAGGGTTACCGTTTGATTGCCAATGACACAACGTTGGCCTTGCGAAGCGGCTTGTTTTTGGAAAGTGACTGAGACAGCATGATTTGTTGCTGAGATATCTAATAGATGTAGACTTTCTTGACATTTCGAAAGACACGGAGTAGAACTTTTACCGTTGTAATTATTTTCAAAGTAACCGTAGCGATTTAGTGAACTCTTAATATACGTCAAAATTGCGATTGAATCAAGTCAACATACTAGAAAAAACATCTTCAAGGTGTTTGATTTCGTTTTCAGAGCCCAGGTCAAGAACAGAGCTCTTCCTTTTCCTTTCTTGCACAAACACTCGTTCTAAGACTATGGTCACTCTTTCCAGCACGACGTGTCACAGAGTTTGCTGAGGGCAGCGCTGGATGGGGTGGTGCAGGAGTGTGTGAGCTTCGTGGGAGTGGACATCAACATCTGTTCAGAGACGCTGATGAGGTAGAGGCCAAATACTTTCCAGCAGGAGTCACAACATGGCAACTTCTCACTCGCCTCCCCGTTATTGCTTAGCGCTCTGTTTAGTCTGACACCCTACACGTCGCTCACACACACACACACACACACACACACACACACACACACACACTCTCACTCAGAGACGCATGCACCGTAACATCTTTTCACATCCCCACTACACACAAACATTGTGATCTACATACACAAACATTGCCGCCCGCTAACATATACACAAATTGAGATATATAGCCTCGAATATTAGTCACATAAACTTACAGAAACACAGAAATGTACACATTCATTACATCCACTCGCTCTGCCTAATACCTTGTAGGATTTCGTGAGTAATTGCAAATTGTTTGCACTACGGAAAACAGCGATTTGGTATAATATATTTCCGGAATACAATCAGGATCATGTCTACATGCCTCTAGATGTGCCTTTCGAAATGTTAGCTTTCATTTACACAGCTTATTCTTCTTCTTTTTTTTTTTTTTTTTTTTTTTTTTAAACCTTCGTTCATTGCTACTAGTATAAACAAGTTAAAAAAATGTTTTGATGAAAGCGGATATACTTTCATGTTTTGTCAATGCATTCATTCAGATACATAGCATTAGAATGAAATGCGTACATTTCACAAAGATCAGATTTCTATATTTAACTCTTTAGGATTATGCCTTTGACTTATGGTGTACTTAGACTCCCATACATCACTATACTGAGCTGGAAAGCCGTGTGATCCCATTAACTTGCAGGGTTAAATGCTCATGAGGTAGGCTGGGATCAGGTCATCTGTTTACCTGACTTTAAATGAGCTCTCAGTACCAGAGCTCCAGACGACGTGTTCGTGGCTCCAGTGTTATTCACCCCTTATTTATAAGTGATGACATATAATGTTTACATAGCTGTTTTTAGGGTAGCTGCCACTTCGAATTGCCCATACCGTCTCACAAAAAAAAAATGGTCTCAGTGCCTTTCTGTTTTGTATGGAAAGGTCAAAAAGATTATGAGATCTTAGGCAGCCGTTTGGTAATTCTGCTGGAAAATGTTTTCAATATTCTACTAATATCGGACTTGTTGTTTGTGAATATGTACGGATTACATAAGTATGAAAAGGAATTTCCATGGCCTAGGGTGGATTTTTAAAGCGAAGGGTGTCCAGGGTGTATGGTTAATGCTGGGAATTGACATATAAAGCAATGGCTTCCAAAAACAAATGGCAATCGAACCTTTGGGAAGATGTGAGTGATTAATTTTAGGTTTTTTTATTTAACTGAATAACTCTTATATTGGACTGAAGCATCACATAAATCTTAAATTGCGACGAGAAGTTTCAGTAAAGCATAAGGTGTATTTAAGAATCACATTTCAGAGAACAACAGCAAAACTTGCTAGCATAGTTATAAAAACTGAAACATGTAGAAAACATAAAAAAACATTTTTAATCATGTTTGTTTTGATTGCTCTTTTTATGGTGAAGAAGCAATTTACTATGACTTTTGCCTCCAAAAACTGATTTGCTGATTATTGTTGGTTAGTAAGGCAGTTGTTTAATTTAGGTATCGAGTAGGATTAAATACGTTGAATATGTTCATGCAGATTATGTGCTCTATAAGTACTAATAAACAGCCAATATGTTAATAACAGGCATGATAATATGCAACTAGTTAATAGTGAAGATTGTGTCCCTCTACTAAAGTGTTACCGATTTCCTTTTTTAAAATGGGGTGTTTTGTTTTGTCAGACACATAGCAGGTCTGAATGCGGGGCGAGCACGCAGCATTATGGAGTGGAAAGGAAAGAACGGGCCTTTTCTCAACAGAGAGCAGCTGAAACTGGTCAAAGGCCTCGGTCCTAAGAGCTTCCAGCAGTGTGCCGGCTTCATCAGGATCAACCCCGAGACAGTACGCAGGTACACGTCCAAATCACTCCACTTCTACAGTTTTTCACCAAGCTGCCCTTATATCATGCATGGCTAAGTGGAATAAGATTTGTTGTCCCCTTAATCTAAAAACATTGGTGCATTATTTTTATCATATCATATCATTTTATCTAAGAGGTCAGTGTAAATTTATGTGAATTATGTCAGTATCTTAAGCAGTAGTAATTGTGAGCTTTGCCTCCAAAAATACATTTACAATTGTTTAAATCATATCAATGAATTTTTAAATTAATGATAATTTTATTCATAATAGTGATTATTACTATTAATGTCATAGGGTCTATTAAATATTGAAAAACTTTTAAGGAAGTTTTATAATGCATTAGGATATCATCAAATATATTTTATTTCTTGTAAATGCAATTAAAAAGTGGCACATGAAAATGAAGAAGAAACATTTACAATTTACAGGTCACATATCACATAAAAACGTCACATAATCACGTAAAAGCTGATTTATAATTCAGACATTTTACCCTCCTTGCTTTTCTAATTGTGCTTGCAGTGTAAGCAGTGTCTGTTCTGGAGGGAATGAAGACCTCAATGTTCCTCTGAAACAGACAGCTGAGAAGAAAAAAGTCAAAGGCTCTCGGAGCACTCTTAACCAGTTTAACCCACTGGACCAAACCTGCATCCATCCCGAATCCTACAGCATCGCCTTGAGGTGAGAACAGAGCGTGGCAATACGCTATCACATTACTGCACTACTGCAGATGATCATTGGATCTGCTAAGGATTGACCCAAGTGGTAACAAGTGTTTACCTCAAGTGGGAGCATCTGGTCCTGTGTTGCTCAGTGTGAGAGTTGTGCGAGCTGCTGGCGCTCATATGAAAAGCACATTCAGCGTGTGCTCAGCACTCTCTGGCAGTGAATGACGCTCTCCCCGCAGCTGTGCTGCTCAAGTCTGTTTAGACTACTCCAATCTGACACTTGTGCCTGTTGCTTCCAGAAGATGTGCGCACGGATGCCCTGTGGTTTGAATGTGCTTGCGTGCATGACAGCTGCAAGTTAAATCAAAATCAGTGTGTGCATGTGAAAGAGGTTTTTGAAAATTGAATATGAACCGTGGGCAAGGCATCCGAATGCTGTGGAATTTGGAGGATTTATTGGTGAATGGCAACTATAATTTAGGAACAAGACATTCATTCACTGCCTATTACTCACTTTTTCATTTCCTTCATAGCTGATGTCGTACTTTGGCTTCAGTCGTAGCACAGTGTGTGTACTTGTGCAATTACACTTCAATTTGTGCCTTTGCATGTATATGTGCAGTTGTGTACAAACATCTGAGACCACATTGAAAATTTGGATTTTTTTTTTTAGCAGTTAAACCTGGAAATGTTGCAAAACAAAGTTGCAAAAAAATATTTCTAAAGTAAAACAAAGAAAGTTATGACTTATTCAGTGAAATACTGATGAATTTGTGCTATTTGAAGAATTAATTTGCAACTTTTCAGAATTTTTATTTTATTTTTTTCCCAATGCCGTTGGGTTTTTTTATAAAACATTTAAAATACAGCTAACTAACACAATAAAACATAATAAAAACACACAAAATAAAAAAAAATAGTTGCAATGAAACTTCATTTGTTGGTAAGAATTTTATATTGAATATGAATTTGATAATGTATATCATAAATTAAATAAATTAAAATGACTATTTAATAGAATAAAAATAATATAAATATGTATTATATATATATAAATATAAATTAGAATTAAAATGGATGGATGGATAGATAGATAGATACTTTGTAATTTGCAAGTTATTTTTTTTTCCACTGGTGGTCTGAGACTGTAGACCCCTCTCTGTAGGCATGTGTGAATTGTATGTGTGTCCATCCTCTCCTTCTTTGCCTGATCTCTCATCAGAGGCGCCTTTTAGGGTCATAGGTCTAATAAAGCCACTTAGGGGCATGGAGTGGGGGAATAATCACCCTGTCATATCCTCCCTCCTCTCCTCTCCTTCTGTTTGTTTTCATTTCTCTCCGTTAGGCTTCATTTCCGACTAAACCAGGCAGAAAAGCCTCCCTTGCAGTCTCCTGTATTATCACCATTCTCTATCGTTACCAAATGCTGCGCTAATGGAAGTTGCTCCACTCCAATTGTCATCATGAGCCCAGGCATATTTTTCTTGGAGTAACAGGATTTGATTAAACATGGCCACCAGCAGTGCTGAGTTGGTAATGTAGCACCCAGCTAATGTAGCGGACTTAAACAAGGGTTTCTAGGGGGCTTGGGAGGAATTCTGGGTATTGCTAATAAAATGTATCAAATATGTTGCGAGCTTCAGCCAGGGCTGCAATCATAAGGCTAATGATGCGAGCAGAACCGTCTGAGCGATGTCTTTATAATGATGATGACAAGCTTGACGTATTCCCAACAATCTGTAACCCATTTATGCATCGGGTTCATCACTCTTGTCCTCTGTTTCACCAGCTCATTCTCTTTCCCTTTGCAAGTTATTGGAAAGGCCTTTTCACTTCCTCTCTCAATCTCATTCATATAAATGCAGCGGTTAATGAGAATAGAAATGAAATGGAAAAACGCCCCCTCATTTCATCGGTGACTGGTTTGCTCTTAATATTTGGGAAGTCTGGACAGGAGGTGGCTTAAATCAGTCACACGTTGTGCTTGTGAAAACATGCAGCTTGTCTCCCTCCATTTCGTGTGCGATTTCGTTGCACGTCGGGCGCTTTGCGAAGCGTGGGCCGGTGGACGGTAATGGCGGATCATGTTGCTCTAATGTGATGAACTTGATACCCTTAGCCCCACCACTTCCCACTCATACACACACAAATACGCATACACAATATGTAGCTCTGACCCCCTGATGGACCATCTCTAGTATTTAAGTATTAGCTGTGAAACAAAGGTTGATGTTAGCGCTTATAGGAACCTCCTACCAAAATAAACTTTCACTTGACCAGTTTTTGTGCCGTGCCATTTTATTATAGCCAATAACTGATAGTGCTTTCTTTGTTCTTCGGTCATTTGCAGGAGCATGTAAGAGAATGTAGTGATTAACCAAGATATTTAAAACATTAAATGTTGTGTAAATACTACAAGTCTTGTAGGCTACTAAATAATCCAGTGGCAATAACTGTATGGGGTGTGTTTCCCCTACAACGACGTGACTTAACTGATTAACTAATAGTATGTTGGATAAATTAACCAACTAGTCTTGAATTTGACCAATTTCCAAAAAATCAATCATCAAAGTGTTTCCATTTTGGATTGGCCAACGTCTCATCCCTCAAGGTAATAATTTAACTCAAAAGTTTTTCCAAGATGCCAAAACATTTCACAACCTCTGATGGGGGGAAGAAAAATATGGTTTGTGTTTTCTATATTAACTTAATATTACATTTTAAACTATGGTAACTGTTTCAGTGCTGTGTTTGCTAATTGCTTAGTTTTGTTTTATTACAAAACCAGCAGCTGAAGTCTGTTGCAGACATAGATATTCATACACAAAATATATTCTTGAGTTCTCATGTCCCAGCTTTGACTATTCCAATATGGTGGTGGACTTGCTGCTTGCAGCTCTTAAAAGAATATATATATATGTGTGTGTGTGTGTGTGTGTGTGTAAATATAGAATAGAACAATATAGGACTGTTAATGAAATATTCACAACAATTATGGAGAGCAATGTAACTGAAATGTTTCCAGACCCAGAAATATAGCGTGAACATCTGTAAAACAGAGAACAACATTGGTTCAGCTGTAATTTTATGAAGCTTTTGAGGAATTTATGCGAAAAAAAAAAAAAAAAACAACTTCAACAATTCTTCTCTAAATAATGCCGGAATATGTGATGAGGAGAAGAATTGTTGAATAAAACCGTTTGAGGGTGAGTAATAAATGACATTTAATGCACTAACATTATTACCGTATTGCATAGTCATGTAGAAAAAATATGATATTTTTGCAGCTCCAGTGCAGATGTATAGAAATATTTCACTTGAATATAAAACATCCTGTCATTATTTGATTGTCCTCATGACCACAATATGATTTCTTAGGGTTCCGATGTATAGTGTCTTTTGTATCTGCGTGGCATCCGTTACTTATTTGCCCTGTGTGTTAGCGTCAGTAATTGTGATAGTTTATTTACATGACTTTGTTTTTTGCCCTGCCCCCAGACATATAATTCAACTATCATTTGACTATCGCCAAGATTTGAAAATAGCCATGTGACTTTCCTTTGTGGAACACAAAAGATATTTTGAAAAATATAATGGCTACTTTTTTTCTTTCTTTTTTTTTTCTTTTTTTATGAAAGTAAATGGGTAAATGACAAAAAAGCACCATAAAAGTGCTTTATATGACTGCTGTACTATGTTCCAAGTCATTGGGTTTGTGTGAGGACTGGACCACTGAAAATCTTGCTTTCTGACACCTTTAAATCACCTGTGCTGTTGTTAGATATATTTCATCAGGTTTAAGGTAAATTATGAGTAAATATGAGTAATTTTCTGTCTTTAACAACCAAGAAAAGCGCACAACCATTCAGACATTATGAGCATTGCCAAGTCTGAGGAAGTGAACAGCTCTTCATCATTTTCAGTGCAGCATTAGTAACTCATTTTTCTCAGTCACTGAATCATCGAAGGGTTGATATCAAATATCTTACATTCATTGATGATAACGAATTAACTTCAGGGTTACTGCTAAGGGGACCACACAGTAAAGCAGCCTCACTGTGTCTGGATAGCCTCTATCTGTAGGCCCACCCAGTAGCTTACGATGTGTGGAACAGAGGCCTCCTCCACAACGCTCCTCGGCGGAGCTGCTTTTCATTATGCCCGAAGGATATGGCCGACTCCGCTCTTCTGGATCCAAAGGAGCAGGAGCACTGGTACCCCCTAAACGCTAACACACCAGAGGGTAATATAAGCCCAGCTGAGACCCCCTCCAGAAACCTGAGCCCTTGGACCAATCGCCTGCCACCGCCACACTCACACTGTAGCTGTTCATAAATCACTCAGAGCTCAGCTCTGCAACCTCCTCTCTCTCTCTCTCTCTCCATCTCTGTTCTGTCCTTGTGCCAACTCTGGCACTCCAGAGGGACAGCTGGAGGGAAGCACAGTGTCCCTGACCGACATCACGGAAATCTGTGCAGGACCAGTGGAGGAGGAGGATGATGAGTAGTTGCCATTGGGCAAAATGAGTGCTTGAGTAATTTGTTGAAATTGGTAGAAGTACAGGGCACAGGTATATGTGTGAAAGTCATTTACAAGCAGGTGTTGTCAAGACACTAAGCTATTTTCCGCTGGATTTTATTTATTTATTTTTATCATTAACATTCACCATATGGTGAGCTAATGTGAAATGGAATTTTTGGTAATTTGTTTGCAGCTGATCATTGTTAATCTGGTAATACTTTACAGTAAGGTTTAATTTGTTAATGTTACTTAATGGATTATTATAATTGTATTATATGTAATATATTGTTAAATACATGAACTAATACATCTTTAACTTTTAAACTTGTATTACGATTTTTTTAAAAACAAATATGAATTAACAATAAACTATGGTATATTTTAAAAAGCCGTAAAAAGCGCTTAAAGGATAGTTTAAAATTCTGTCATTCGTTACTCACCCTCATGAAAGGTGTAATAAAATATTTTGTTAAAAGTATTGTGAACAGCTTGTTCATTATTATTTTTAAGAAGCTGAAGATTAATATAAAGTGTTACTATTAATTATGGAGTATTACATAATCTATACTAGTGGTGCTTAACCCTGTTTCTGGAGATATATCTACCTGCAGAGTTCAGTTCCAACCCTGCTTCAGCACACCTGTCTGTAATTACTTGAAGATCAGGGTTGATCAGGATTGGAGCTGTAGCTCTAGAGTCTCTGATGCTCACTCTCGCTGTACAGAACAGAAGCCGAGAGGGATGATACTGCGACCGTACTGGAGACATCTTCCAACTGAACCATAGCGCAGGTTTATTTAAAAAAGTCCCTATGTTTGTCAGTATATAGATTTCAAGAAAAAACACTAAAAAGGGCTGAAAGTTGCAGAATTTAGTGCTAAAGTGGCGCAGGTGTGTGTGAGATGCAGGGGCGGTGGATATTTGTGGCTGGGTTCACGTTCTACAGCTTCAGTTTTAGAACTTTCATGCCGTTCCTAACTACAGTGCAGCAGTGAAAAGAGACACCTTTTTAAACTTTTAAGATGTTGTTTAAATGGCATACACTGGTATTGTTTAAGAAAAATGAACAACGGTTTATTTGAGGACTTAACAACCATCTCAATGCTTTAAATTCAACTTTGCCATTACAGGAATAAATATATATATTTTTTAAATATATAGAAAAAGTTCAATTGTAATAATATTTCACACTATTAATATTTGCACTGTATTTTCGATCAAATAAATGCAGCCTTGTTGAACATAATAGACTTATTTCATGAACATTGCAAAATTTTTACCATTTGACCATTAGTGCTATTCTTGCAGTGCAAGCTACAGAACATGCAGAGTGTCACTTGAATGTCTCGGTTGTGCTGTTCTTTCATCGAATCTTTTACTTAAGAGACAAGCTGGAATTCATCCGCAGTGTGTGCGTGCGTGTCTGTTACTCTTTGCATTTTCATCACCTCATAACTCAAAGGCCCAACAGAGTCTATGATTATTTTTTTGTTTCACTAGATCTGGTGCAGCTCTAGAACTGTTAAGGTGTTTCACTGTGAGCATGAAAGGCTGCTCATGACATTGCACTTCTGTGTTTATAGCTCAGTATTGGAAATGTCTGGGTTTGGGTTTGTCCTTAGTAGGTTTAACTCTGTGTTAAACGGTGTTTGTGTGATAAGTATGATAACTTGAATTATGCAGCTTGTTGAGGAATGTTGTTACTTCTCACCTGTCTCATGCCAAAATAGGAGTGCATGAGAAGGGGTTAAACTAAAAAGCCACCTGAGTAAATTTATTTTTAATAAATGAGTGGATTATTCAGACTATGCTCATACATATGAATCTCTGGCTAAAATGATGTAGGATCTGTTTGTTGTCAATGTTTGGAGACACACAGTGTAAAATTACACTGTACCAGCATCCGTCCTGTTAAGCGTGCACTTTTTCAGAAGAGGGCATGGAGAAGCAATGATCAGTATGTAAGCGAATTAGTGCTGTGTATCTGTTTGGGAGCTCCGACAGTGTGAAATTGTCTGGGTGCATACAATAGAGTAAGTGTGAGTAGATGTGCCTGTCACTGTTGCTGTCAAGCCCTCTGTCTTCAGCAGGAAATGGGTGGGGCTTGTACCCACCTGCCCTGTCAGTCACACCAAGGACAGCTGCGCTGGCGTCAGGCTGTCACGGCGACGGCCATCCATCAGCAAACTGGCTCAGCAGGTCCGCCCCCTCCTCTTGCCAAAACTCACATTCCAGTAATGCCCAGGACCCCAGCATTCCACAGCCACCTCTGGACAGCTTGACCCTCTGATACAGGCTTGTTGCACGCTCCAGGACACGTGTGTGTTCCCGTAGAGATTATATCACTCATTTGCACTGTGCTCTGATGAAAGAACTATATTTAGGCACTAACTTAAGGATTTTATAAGGCAAGGAATTATGTACTGACCTATCTTCATTCTGTTATATGTACATTTAAAGCAACTTATATGGTATGATGTAACTTTATTACATTTAGATTTTGTTTTAGCAAAATAGTATTGAATTTAGATTTTTCGAGCAATTTTCACTTATTCCTTTTGAACCACCGATAAAATTGGTTTTCAGTATTTAAACCATTAGTGTTGCCTGTAGTGTTTTTAAATAAACACATGCCCAAACTTAAAACAAAACTCCAAACCGAGGAATGTGGCATTAAAAATGGATTCAATTTGCACTATATGTCCCTAACAGACCTGTGCTATGCAGTACAATATAAAGCTGAAGATTAACCATTGTCTCAGTGTTACAGTTCATGATCACATCATGAATATAAAGGCTCATCCCGAGCCAGAGCTTATGGCCTCTGCCAAGTAATAGGCCAAGTCTGGATCTTTTTTGCTGCCTTTGTTTGCTCTATGTTCCTGCTTCACTGCTCAAGCCTCAGCGCTAACCTTTTCCTTTTATGTATGGCGCTCACAAGGCGGTTAGATTTATGGAGGGAGACAGAGTCTTCATCTCTGGGACTCTAGAAATCAAGATTTAGGGCATAATTAGTCTCACCTCCCCTCCCCTATCTACCTCCTCTCCCAGTCTTTGCTCTCCTCCACTCAGTGTGTCAGCCTTCAGGCTCCTCGCTGGTGTCAGGGGAGTTCCTCCACGTGCACTGGGCTCTGAGAAGAGCTATTAAAAAGCCATTCATTAAGACACCACCTCCCATGGTCCTCAACAGACCTCACTGCCTTAACGCAGCAGCTGAAAGTGAATGTGTTTGCATTTGAAGTGTTTCTGATCAAGATTAAAAAGTTTATATAATGTTTTATATGAAATGACCTTAAAAACTTTATTTCTTCACTTGTCAAGAAAGTAACCGCATGTTCTTGCTCTCTTCATTTAGGTTTTTGTCTCAAATAGGGGGCAGTTTGGATCAGATGGGTAGCGCTGCGCTCAGGCAGAGTATTGAGAGCAGTGTTAAGAGCAGAGGTCTAGATGTCTTGGCCAAATCTCTGGACACCACACCTGAGACTCTTCAGCTCATTGTGGATGGCCTCACTCAGCCACCTGGCTTTGACATTCGTCAGGGTAAGAGTCTATCTATGACAGTGGTTTTCACACCCTGGGTCGCTAGATTGATTTGAGAATCAGCGGCAGAATCAAATTTGTACCAAACATTCAACATCGTAACAAATCACAGACATATCTGTTGATCTCTGTAACTCAGAAGGCAACCAAATGAGTTGTAGTCAGTTAGAATCCACACACCGCTCATAACGTGTGTGTTCTCGTTCAGTCCAGACTTCTGGAAGCTTGCACATTCTCTCATTATAATGAACAAAGTGTAGAGGTAAATTAAATAAGAGATTAACTGTGCCGTGTATACAGATTCATTGATTATAGCTGAATTTTCTGAGATCGCGATAAACTGAAATAAGAGAGAGCTTTTCAGTTATTAAGGAAGTCCTCTTTTTGCGCTTTCTTTGCTGTGTTCTCCATTCATAATTTGAATAAGTGTTTTGTTTTTCATACTTGTAAGGGGACCAATTGCAGTGTACTTTTCAAAGGGAGTAACATCAGGATATTCTCTCAAAATCACATTGACTGATTTTGTGATAAACATAGCTATGGACTGAATAAAATATAGTATTTCAAAATAGCACACTCACTAACTTCAGAAGCAATTTCATCGATGTTTTTTTGATTTTGTAGCAGCATGCTTCCTGAGCTTTATGGTGGGACTCACAAGTGGTCTATGGCATAGTAGTCTGTCTTTGTCTCTCAAACAGAGATATATATATATATATATATATATATATATATATAGTTTAAAAAGAAAATGTAGGGTCGCTCTTAAAAAAAAGTAAGATAAAAAACACTATGATCTATGATTTGCCCAACTTTGTGTCTGAAGATTTATGCAAGGCTCATGGATAAAGATTGCTCACTGACCCAGGTTACTTAGCATAACTCTGTCACTTTGCTATTTTGGGCCAGTGCTGTTCCCACAATCATATTCCTTGATTTTGTTAATTTTCTTGAAAACTGTTTATTATGTTTAAGTTCTTACATCATCATTGTTTAGCAGAAGTGTTTATAGATTTATAGCTGTGTTTCTCAGCTTGATGCAAACTGCAAAAGAAAAATACATTTCCAAAGATGAAATTGCATCATTTTTTTTGGTGTTGGTTCCAGTGAAAATCACAACTACTGACTTTGGAAAAAATCCTTGTTGATGAGTCATTTTTTGACTCATCAAAGGGTACATTTAACCAGATTACAAACTGTTTATCAGAAGTTTAGCTAACTAGTTGGACAACTTTTTATGCTTTTCAAGTTGTACTGTATTTATTTGTGCGTTCTCTTTTATATGAGTTGAGGTTTAGGCTTTTTTTTTTTGTTTTTTTTTGCATGTTCTCCATAAAATAGTTTTTGCATGAATTCATACAATGGGAAACACTTAGTTTGCCCCAATGCAAACTATCTTTTAGCATTAAAAAATACTGTCAGGATTAGCACTGAAAAGATGTGAAAAAAATAATGATTTTTCTGGATTTTTGTGGCTGAAAATATTGAAAGTGCATTTGCAGTAGAAGAAAAGAACTTGTTGAATGAAGCCCTTATTTTTTTTGCACACACAGAGTGTTCTTGTATTTTTGTAGAATTAAGGCCAATTTTGTGCTTAATACCTTTAATACCTATCAAGATAAACTAAGGTCTTTCGGGTTTGAAATAACATGACTGTGAGTAATTAATGACAGAATTGTAATTTTGGGGTGAACCAACTCTTTAATTTGAGCATTGTCAGTACATGACCTCCTGTACTTATTGGTGTTTTGCAGAAATGCATAATAAAAACCCAACTCAAACTATAGGTAATCTCAGTAAAATGCATTTATGTGAGGAAACGACTGTTCAAGCTATTATGCACACAGATAATATTGGCTTTTGGAGATTTATTTAATGGAAACGAGAATCTTGGACATTGTCCTATAAATATCTCCTTTTGTATTCCACAAAAGAAGGTAGATCATACGTTTGTCAAATTTGTCAGGCGGTAATGCAAAATTTAAATTTTTTTGTTGTTTTAAGAAATAGATATGTAAGATAACTCTACACAACTTAGACAGGTTAATGCAAACTAAGTGCATAGACGTTTTCGATTTTCTATAATGTGGTTCGGACTGTAGCCTGCGGCTAGGTTTTGAAATCAGTTTAGCACAGCACAAACCAAAGTATCAAAGTTCTTTCTCAACATGGCTGCTGCACAGATCATAGACAATGCTGGCATCTCATACTCTTTTCCTCCCTCCCATCTAACGATTCTCCTCCCGTCTCCCCTGAGTCCGTCTCTTGTCTGTGAGATGACTGGGCGGCGCTCCAGGCTTTTGAAGTCTTGCCGCGTAATTTGGGGGAAGACCCACATTATTAAAGCAGACCTGCCGACAGATATATCATTAATGAGTGAGAAAGCTGCGTAAAGAGGAAAGCAGAGTAGCCTTGATCCCAGCGCTAAAATCCCCCAGTGACTCTCCCAAGTGAATAAAAACGACTAAACAACAAACGCCTCTTCTGGTTTTAATGTTAAGTTCAGACATCTGAGAAGACATTGTTTTCCTTCTGCGGGTGTTGATAGTAAATGTTATGTTTCATTAAAGGTGACAGGATTATAATTGAGATGAATGTCTTAACGTGTTTTCAGGGTTGGGGAGCAGAGTTCATTATATGCAGAGAAAGGTTTTCTTTGAGAACGGGATTGGGGTTTATTTCCACAATGCTCATCGAAGTTGAATTATGACTTTTGTGGAGGAAAAAAGTCTATTTGTAGGTTTTTATAGAAATGGGTTCATCTGAACATGCCACAAAGTAAATTGCACATCTGAATAAAGTGTTTATAACCATAATCGATCAAGATCATTAGCAGAGATGGTCGTGCACTAGATAGGACACTAGTTTTTCATCAGAAGGCTGCAAGCTTACTTCCCCTGGTTGGAAGCCTGATGGGTTCTGCTCTGTAGCCAGCTGTATAAATAACTGCCATGTGAGCGGTGCTCTAGGTAAGGTGTCCCGGATAAGAATAATCAGAGATGAATGTTTCCTGGACTGCAGAGCCTGCTGAGAGGCCATGTTTATATAAAAAGCACCTCCCAAAGAAAATCGCCCCAAAAAACAGACAAAATGGACTCGGAAAGAAGCGGTTTGAGAGGACTGGTAATTCTATTTGTTTTAAACCATTAACTGAATCTTGTTTCTGATGTCTAGCTTTGGAGTTCTTGGATAAGGAGGACGGTGCTTAAGACTTGAAGGGAATGAGGCTAATGTCGGTCTTAGACATTGCAAAAAGACAAAAAAAAGCTGATTTAAACAAAAAGCCATTTAAACATTCTCTTTCCATCTTTGTTTTTAATGGTGCAGTCACATTTACCATTGCTTGGCGAAAATTGACCAATTCCATTAATTTCTGTATCCAAGCATGTGTTTTGCGTGAGGCTGAAAAGGTTCCTCACACAAATTTATCATAAATTGCAATGTAAAATTGTTTGCCCATGAAATTTCATTAATGTGACTTTACCTTTAACCTAATTATTTTCTTCTTTATTGTCCTCAATAGATTTTGAGCAGGCAGATTTCAAGCGGGAAATTGTATCTATGAATGACCTACACAATGGAATGGTGGTAACAGGCCGTGTAACAAACACTGCTTTATTTGGAGCCTTTGTGGACATTGGAGTCGGACATTCTGGTCTCATCCCGAAGCGTTTCATCACTCCGGATAAGCTTCCTCTTGACCAGCGCCGAAGAAGCCTATCTCTTGGCCCAGGTGAGCGGGTAGAAGTACGGGTCATAAATCTGGAACTTCAGAGAAATCGGATCACTTTGGACCTTATTAGGGTTCTCAGATAGGAACTATTGATTAAAAATTTCTGTAGTTAAGTCTACTTTACAACTCATTTGACAAAAGTTAATATCTTTTGTTCTTTTTCAAATATGCTGTTTATGTTCTGTTCAACATTTGACCTGCTGTTACTGTAGTTTTCATAACTTCAATAAAATAGATATCTTGCTCTGTGAAACAAGATTATAATTGAAATGAATCTCTTTATCTTTCCCAAATTTGATCATTCTTGTTGCAAGTAAAGCTTTTCCTAAAATAACGTCAGTTACATATCATATTCTTAGCAAATTATTTAAATACCATCTGAAGAATATGTACTTATTTTAGGCATAATAAGATGATAATCGTATATGTATACATGTGTGTGTATAATAATGGATGCAATTATATGCAAAACTTAATGCAGTTAATATTAATACTTAAAAAATAATGATACTTATGCAGTATTATTTCTGTAACACACTGTTACTGTAGTGTTAGTCCGGTTCAGTAAGGTTATGTCTCCTCCAGAAGGCATTTCAGAGGCTTGTGATCCAGACACTAACTGGGTGCTGTTGCTATGGACTGCTCAGGATGCAGTCACAGACGTTACGCTACCAAACTCAGGCCTGTTTGATTGACAGCCAGTTATCAGGCTGAGAAAGGGGGCTTGTAAAAGCAGCTGCCACACTGCAATATGACTAGAGGCCGTGGGGGAAAAACGAAACCTAATTATCCCAGACTAGCCACGTGCTAATGAGCCACTTCAAAATTAATCCCACGCTCCCTCGTCTCTATTATCTAATCTGTTTGTGTTTATATGACACAAATTAAAAAAATGGATAAATAAGAAACCTGAGGTGCCCTGAGCGCTTAAAACAAACCACAGGGACCGAATTCCAAATGAGTGTGTGATATTTGCATTGGGGACGTTGCTTTGTATTACAGAGAAGTTTCATCAGAACTCAGCTGCAGCGGAAGGATTGAAGCCTCATTGTATGATCAAGTGTGGAGGATTTCACATTGCCTTTATTCAATAATTCTGCAGTAATAAGCCAAATTTTTTGACTCGAGCTGCTGAAATTATTGCTTAGATGGATGGTATCTCTTTTTAATTTTTTTAATGTCTTGTTAGTATGCATTTTGCAAGCTCTGTTTGTCTGAAGCCTTAAATAGAATTATCTGCTGTTTTTGATCAAGTTTAAAGCCATTCATTTTTTTCTCACACAAAGATGCTTTGCTCTGCTGTTAAAGGGGTCTCACCAAGAAAGGCTGATCTCACCATGGAACAGCTGGTCTTTAACACTGACTATATGGCCATGTGTGTGCAACTCTTATCTTATGTACAGACTTCACCAGACTTTCTCGGATTTTATCAGAACTGCATACAAAAGTCAGATAAAGAACACGTGTGTGGATTTATGTGCACGTGCTGTATTTAATTTTTGAAAACATTTTTCAATCTTTACCGTTACTTGTTTTTTCATTAGCTGAATTAAGAAAAGCACAGGGCTTAGATGCGATTTAAACATCTGGTCCATCCACGCAATGTCTTTGGCGAATGGGTTTTAAAACTGGCGGTTTATGATGTGATGAAAGCAGAAACACAACTGTACCAAGTCCGCATACATGGGAGTGAATCCCCAAAATCACTGCTTCTCAACCAGGGAGCCAGGGCCCACTAGAGGGCCTCAGTAAATGTTTAATTGGGCCTCAAGATGGCTTAAAGTCAGACAAAAAACTATTAAAAAAACCTAAGACGATTAAAAACCAAACTATTGCTTTTCATTTAAGAACCAGGATTCTTGCAACAAGAAGTCTCAGAAAACATAAATATGAGTAAGTATAATTTCTAGACCTTGCAAACTCATGCAGAAGAAATAAACTTTGTGCTTGGATTTAAGGGATTCTAGACTGCCATTGCTTCAGTGTTTTAAGGGTCGTCTAATTGTCCATGCAGGAGAATGAGGCAGATTTAAATGGACGTGTCAAAGAGACACTCGCTGTTAAACTGCGTATAACAGCTCCTCCAGCCAAGAGCAGAACACTTCTCTCCTTTACAGTAAATCAAAGACACGTCCCACAACTTCCACACTTGGAAGAGTGTTCCAACTGCACCCACTGCTGCCGTCATCAAAAACAAGCAAATGAACATACCACTAATGTGCCTGGACACTGAACTTCATGATTGAATCATTGAAAGCCTGTTCTGTACGCTTGTAAAAGCTTCGTATTAGTTGTGTGGATTTCCCATGAAGCCAATATTGCGGTATGGTTGCAGTAAAATCTAATTAGCCTACCATCCTACAGAAGAAAAACACTATGAGTGGAACTGGAATTTTACTGCAAAAGTACTTTGTGTAGCCCAAGAGGAGTGAGTTTATATGTCCCTTTAGAGAGTTCAATACGTTCCCACTGTTAGTTTTTGCACAGGTTTCAATCACTCCGTTGGGAGAGAGAGATGGTTTGTGCTTGTCTAGTTTTGGAAATTAGGGTGAATATGGTGCCTTTCAAGGGTATTAGGTTTTACCGTGTTAAGAGTGTTGACAGTGAGAATTAATATAATAAAATAAGATATTACCATAAATCTATATTATATGTTTTTGAAAGTCTCATATTATGCTAGCACAAATACAGTAAAAATAGTAATATTGTGACTATTAAAATAGTAATTGTAATATATTACAATTTACAATAACACTTCTATTTTAAAACGTTTTGTAATTTACATGATTTCACATGGTCTTTCAGAATTTTTAATATTAAAATTTTTTTTTTTTTTTACTATTATCACAGGTGAAACCATTATTTTCAGAATTCTATAATGAATGGAAAGAACAGTATTTTTAAATTATTATTTTTTGTAACAATGTAAAGTCTTTACTGTTACTTTTGAATATAATACAAAAATGCGTTGCATACATTGTAATACAAAATACATCATGTGCTTTGGTCACACAGACTATTTAAACAACTTCATTCTCTCAGACCCAGTTTGTCCTCATCAGCTCTTCTCTGAATGCCTAAGGGCAGGCGAATGGCTGTTTGCATTAGGCTGCACCTTGTCAACAGAGCTTATAAAAGCTGTTGTCCTCAAATGAGAGTGATATCAAAACCTCAGTGCAAGCATTGGATTATCAGGCCCATGGGGAGCCCCTCTCTCCCCCGAGCCCCCCCCTGCCCTCCAACCCTCCTGAAAGTCATCTCACTCCCTCTTTGGCGGCCATTAGACTAACTGTGTTACCCAGTCTGCGTATCCCCTGCAGCCCCTCAGCTCATCTCCACTAAGTGGATAATGTCTTTAGACTGATTATGAGAGTGAAGGATGCTATTGAGATGGGGCCCTGCAGCACTGAGTCCTTTACAGGCCAAATATTTTCACAGCGGTCCAGGTGTTTCGCTCTCAGAAAGGGGAGGGCTACAACAGGGGGCTCACTAACATGATTGGCACACATGTGAGGAGAGACATTTCACTTAGAAGGGTGACTTAAGGCTGTAGTTCACCCCCAAAATGTTTGGTATGACAGATGTATTACAGTTTATGTCCAATGGCCAATGTCCTCATAATTCAAAAGGCTTAAATAATATACCAAATAGTGTTTTTTTTTTATTTAAAATCGAAAAAGTTTCCTGTAAGGGGTAGGGTTAAGTGTAGGGTTGGTGTAGGGCAATAACGCATACAGTTTGTACAGTATAAAAACCATTACGCCTATGGAGAGTCCCCATAAACCACAAATGTGTGTGTGTGTGTGTGTCTGTTTCTGTGTTTGTGTTTGAGTGTGTGTGTGTGTGTGTGTGTGTGCGCATACACAATA
The DNA here is from genome assembly GCF_018831695.1 of Puntigrus tetrazona. NCBI lineage: Eukaryota > Metazoa > Chordata > Actinopteri > Cypriniformes > Cyprinidae > Puntigrus > Puntigrus tetrazona. Next base: position 6,785,215 of record NC_056711.1, on the reverse strand, counting down.
ACATGCTCACTAAATCATTTTGAGCTAAACAATCCCTTTAACAGAAAACAAATTAAAGCTTGTTTAAAGTTTGGTTGATTCAGTCTTTTTGACCTTTGGTACTATTTACCAGACAGGCTCTTTCCTTCTAGTACCACATTTCTGTGAAATCCCCCATCAGAAATGTTAGTGGACTCAGTAGACCTCTTCCTTTTCTTGGGTCATCAGCAAGGGCCCCTTGCTTGCTGTGATTGACAGGCTTGAGTAGGAAGTTGTGTTTCCACTCACCCTCACCTTACTGGTCCCCTCATATGAGAAGCCTTTATCAGTGAGACTTTCTGTAGACCTTCTGACTTTTTCACAGCTCTCATCTCATATGCATGTTTCATATCCACGGATCATATTCACCCACCGGAAGGAAAAAGGGGTACACGGGAGGGGGAAAACCCTGTAATGGCCAGAGAAACATACAATACTTCCGTACATGCAGTCTTGCGGCTATAAATCTGCCAAAAAAAATAAATAAAAAATAAAAGACCAACCTGAACTGTTTGATACAGATGAGACATTTTTCTTAAGCAGCAAATCAGCATGATTTTTAAATGATTCCTGAAAGATCATGTGTCAGTTTAGCTTTGCTATCATGGGACTAAATTACATTTACATTTACGATGTTAAGAAAGTTAACGGTTACTATAAATTGTAATAAGATTTCACAATGCTTACTGTTTTCATTTTGATCCTATAAACACTATTAACAAAGCATTGACTAAATTTACTATTGACTAAATTTAAAAAAAAATCTAAATAAAAGTTAGTATTATTAGTTAATAAGGTAGTTGTTACGTTTAGGTATTAGATCAGAGTAAGGATGTAGAACGTGGTTATGCAGAATAAGTGCTTTATGAATACTTAAAACAGCCAATATGTTAAAGGAAAGGTAATTAACAACTAGTTTAGTATATGGATTATTTCTTACTACAGAGTGTTAATGATACTACTTCTCACCAACCCCAAACTTTTGAATGACAATGCGTTTCTTGTTACACAGTAGCTTTCGTCATTTACCATTATGTAAGTACTTAAAAGATTTATGATTTAATAATCAAGATCAAAAAGAACATGTATGTTGTTTAATATGAAATCTTTTTAATGGCCTCAGAACATCAAAAAATTACAATCGCAAACAAATTTATATTCATCACTACATTCTAAAATGATCGTTCAGCACTTCGTAATTTCCTAAAAGACCGATTTGAGACCTGATTTATGTTGATTTATTAAAGTTATAACATTGTGCAAGATTACTTGGTGTACTATTCAAATGACATTGTTTAATAAGTCCCCTGTAGCCAGTGAAGTTCACAGTAAGGGGTGGTAATGATGGGGGAGGACATGTCCTGACGTGTCTCTGAGCCGCTGATGGCTGCTGCCAGGACATGAGACCTGCTGAGTAATTACCTTTCATTTAGGATATCCAGCTTCTAAACAATGAGGAGTAATAATACCTTATCAATGTCAGACTGACTTGTCACATTATGACAGATTTACTGTTAAAACAATACCACTGGCGCTCGAAAGCAGACCTGCTCTGAGACGAGCCGTCTGCGCTCTACATATGGTCCGTTTCCAGCGACGCTGCTACATCACACTGCACACTCCCGTCCGTGTCACGCATCCACAAAACCTTGTAATGCACTGTTCTCAAACCAAAATAAGTCTTAAGCATTTCTGACTGTTTAATTTTAAGCATGAGAACCGAATGAAAGCTCTTTGACACCCATAATAAACTCCAATGTGAGCCATTTTTATTGAAACTGGATGCTGTTTTCTTAACGCTTTGGGAAGCTTTTAGAATGATTTGTTGATTTATATCTGTGAAGGACATTTTAATAAAAATACTGTTTGAATTCTTAGTGTGGGTGTGTTTGTGGGCGGTGTCCGTTTCTCTGGGCGTTCATTTAGAGAAGTAGGAAGGAAGGAGGTTGTCCATTAACTGTAGTGCTACTTGGCCCCAACACCTTTAAGACAGCTGATGACAATCTATTTTTCCCAATGGCCAGCAGTTCAGGAACAAGAGGAGACAAGCCTGTCATCAAGAGCTTTCAGTCATTTTAGCAATTAGCAGTGCAACTGGCTCAGGAAAGTGGTTTTTCCAATGAAAGTGTTGGCACTTTTGCTGTGTCAAATAGATGCAAGATGTCTGTTTTAGGCAAAGTTTTCTTGACTTTCAAAGCAAGTGGCATCAATGCTACAAAAATGTGACCCCGTACCACAAAACCAGTCATTAGGTTCAATATATAGAATTTTGAATGGATTTTGAATATAGAATGGATTATATGAAGGCTGAAATAAATGTTTAAATAACGTATGGTCTGTTTGGATAGGGCAATATTTGGCCAAGATTGAAAATCTGGAATCTCAGGGTGCAAAATCGATCATTTGACCCAGATAATGTATTGTTGACCGTTCTACCTTAAACTGGTTTTGTGGTCCAGGGTCACATATGTACTTGTAACATATATTGTTATGCTAAAATCCGTTTTGATAATGAAACAATCTATGTCTTGTATGGCCTGTGAGTAAGTATACGTTCACCACATTTTCATTTTTGAGTAAACTACTCCTTAAACTGCAATCCCAAAGGGCCTTTCAGGCATAATATAACATTTTTGTGGGGATCAGAGGTGTGATAATTCATGCTGACCCCTGTGGCAATAAACCTCATACTCTGCAAGTCCAAACACACTTCAGGTCTACTAGTTGTTATCTATGTTGTACTTTTTAATAAGAAATTCCCAGACTTTGAGTTTTGCAGTATTTACAGATTTGTTGGCTTATCTGTTGATTCACAGCCAGATGTTGGGCTCTCAGTATTCTCAAAAAATCCCACAGTGCATTACAGGCAGGCACAAACTTCCATCCAGTTTGTCAATGAGGCGTATGTTTCTGTGTGTACTTGTTGTGTTTGAAAAAGCATATGAAGTTTAGTTTTTCCATGTAAACATATACCCCTATAACCGGTTGGCATGTTTAAAATGACTAGTTTTTCAAAATGTTTTCAGATTTGAAAAGCTGTATGTCCCAGCTTTTAGTCCTGAAAAATAATTGGCGACACTTTAGAAAACTATGACTTTTCCCTCACTAAAAATTACTAATTTGCTGCTTATTAATAGTCTGTAAGGTAGTTATTAAGTCTAGATATTGGGTATGATTAGGGATGTAGAATAAGGCCTTAATTACTACTAATGGCTAATATTCTAGTAATGTGCATGCTAATAAGCAACTAATAAGTGTAACTGTAAAAATAAAGTGTTACCAAATAATTTATATAAACATTAAAAAAAGATAATTTTTTTAAACTTTTTGACATTGAGTAATGAGTTATTTAAATTTCTATCTGTCTCGGTGACAAAGATTCTTCTATTTGCTTCTGTCTGTGTCCGCCTATACCGTGCCTTGTTCCATCAACGTGGCCAACAAATTACAACTTCACAAACTCCACCTAACACTCAGCATGTATGATGCCCATGCTCCCCAAGACAGAAAACAGAGGCCAGACGTTCCTAGGCCAGGGAGCCGTCAACAGAGCTCTGAGTGAGCCAGAGTTTTACACTAAGCGCGTATAGCTGATTTTGTCTCGGGCCAAGCACAACACTGTAATTTTTCTTAAAAGCATGACAAGTTCAAAAGCTAAAGCCGTAGGCTGAGTCATTGGGGCCTTTTCACAAGGGCCAATATTAAGATATTAAGACGCAACAGCAGGAGGTTTGAAGCAGTACACTGCCAAAGCCTGTGTACTGACAATCAGGATCCAAATCAACCATTCACGTTACAGTGGTGTAACTGTATAAACTCAATTTGCTATCGAAAGACAGTAATTTATATATAAACAATCTTGTATTAAGATATAACACGACGGAACAGTTTTTAAACACTATCCATTATGGACTGTAAATGGTTACTGAGAATAGATCACACACTAACAGACTTTCAAATGAGACTCATACAGAAACACACACCTCATTGTTAGAAGATGTCTGACAAGTGTGTCCCACTTGACGGATTTAAGGTCAGAAACTAAAGACTCTTCATCACACACTATGTAATTTTGCTATCAGTTCAAATGTGCAAACTGATTCTGGGTTGAAGAGAAACGTTTAAACCTAGTCTTAGAGTTAAAATGCTAAATATTGTTTGTGTTGCATTTTAGGAACTTGCTATATCGCACAGAATTGAAAACCACTTTAAAACAGGGTCGACTTTTAAATTGTCACGTTTTAACAGCGGCTTATATGCCTCGTCTGCAACATCGTGAAACTGGCTAAACTGCTTATCAAACATGGCCTCCATTAAACCTTAGCGCAGAGACCGCGTCTGTTAAACCCGTGTGACGCACAAAGAGCGTGAACGGGGCAATACCGACGAGAGCATCTGTGTGCGAAGAAGGCGATCGGAGCTTAAAGATAAGACGTGAAGCACAAATTACAGAGAAACACAAATAACGCTGCAGCAAGTGTGTGTACACCGTAGAGACTGTGGCGTGACTGCTGAACGTTCACACAGCAGGTGTTCAGTGAAGATACCTCAGTTTACAAACGTGAGTTCAGTTGTAGAATGCTGTTGTCAGTTTTGTAAAGAATGTCACTCTATAAAGCGTATTTTATGGAGATTACTCACTCACAAAATAAAATTCACATAGAACGTTCCTATGTGAGAATTGAAGCCTTGATCTTGGTTTTGCTAGCACTATACTGCACCGACTGGCTCTGGTGGGTGTTAGATTCGTTGTTTATATCCATCAGTGCAGTGCTTAAACCTACTGACTCTCTGGCTTTCATTTCCTCATTATTTCCTAGTCTTTCATCATGACATATACTGTTGCAAGATGTATCTACATTGGTGTGTATCAGTGTTGCTTCCCCATAACTTTTGAGATTTTTTTTTTCAAAAGTTTAGGGACAAATATAGCAACTTCTTGGACAAACCTTCTCATCTTGCCTACTGATCTATTTTCATCTTTATATAGATCATTATGATGTGATCTAGTAACATTTAGCTACCACTTTTAGCTATGTGCAGTTGAAAGCAATTGGCAACACTGGTTTGTATATTTCTTTGATATTTAAAAAAAAAAAGCCTTTTTATTAAAATAGCCAAGGCCCCAGCTGTTATAAGAGGACCTTATAAGAGGATAGTGTATAAGATTTATTAGTAAACTGTAATCAGGCTTAAGAAGTACATTTATAAGTATTAGAAGTAATCAGGCTGAAGAAATACAGTTTTTGTGGGGAAAAAGAGCACAAACAATAAAAATGAGTGCTGTCAAAAGATTAATCATGGTGTATTTACATGTATATATTTACATTATTATTTTACAGATAAATATATTTAATAACTTAAAACTTCACTTAAATATATACATGCATGGGTGTGTAAAATATACACAGTGCACACATTTAAATAAAAAACTTGACAGCGCTAAAAAAAATATGCAAAAACAAGTTGTTTTACAGAGACAAGAATTGATTTTTTCAAAGAGACATATGTAGTATAGTTTTTTCCTCCCCAACATTTTACCATTTATCGCACATTCTTTTTTATTATTTTTTTAAAAATGACTTTTTATTCATTTTTCCCACAGAAAACATGCAATTTTAGTTGGTCCTGCAGAGAACAGGTTTCTCAAGCTTTAAACATGCACATGACATCTGAGATGAAAACAAATAACATATCGCTGCATATAATATTTAATGTTGGGTAATTTGTTTATCTCATGACTATTTCCAGATGTTTTTGTTTGTCCTTTTGATTCCGGTGAAATGGCAAAGAATACCAAGGAGTTTATTTTCCTTGGAGTACTACATGACAGGATTAAGGACTGTGTTCAAATATTGAAATCGGTACGAGACGGTTCAGGGGAATGAAGGTCTCTATTTAAGCAAATTTTCATAAACGCAAAGAACAAACAAGGCTTTCATTTCATTAAATATAATTTCAGCCCTCGCTCTTGGCGAAGTGGATGATGCGCAGACGAAATATAAACTGTAATATGAGATATTGATCTCTGATTGTTTTTCACATGAGTAGAATCTGTTTGGTGTGTGAGACTATGTAAACGCTCTTCGTGTTCAGTGTAGAGCACTTTAGTACTGTATGTCAGAGCTTTATTCAGGAGCCCATAATTTCCTGCATTTCCCTTTGCTACTTCGCTGGAGACACAGCTGGCCTAGTCTGACGTGCATCTCAGCCATTGTTTCTGCAAGGGATCAGCTCCCAGCTGAACTCACATCCTGCCTGAGAAGGAAGCAAAAGGGACAACACAAGAATGTGCGCGCACATGACTTTTCTTCCAGAGTTTAATGAAACCTAATGAAGATGAAATTTAGTGCAAAGTGGGTTTGACTGTTCAGTTTAGGCACATGGCTGTTAGCACTCCTTTCAAGCAACGGACTGGCTCAGAATTTGTTTGCATCACCTATTTGGAAGCAACATAGAAGTCTGGATTTTGCCATAGACGAGATTGTACGTGGAATTGATTTCAAAGTCAGATCTTATATCTGGTCCAAATTTGTGAGACGAACAATGACAAAACGCTATGCACCAGAAGGCTGCTTTTTTGTTTGCTGGAAAAGCGTGGAAAGTGACCCCCAGGTGTTCAGTGCTCTACAGACTTTTGAACAAGAGTTCAAAATGAGCATGTTTCTCCCATGGCTTCCAGTACAAACAAGAGCTGAATTTTGGCAGTTTCCACCGTGCTTTGCTGATACGCAGCTGTTAATTGTCCTATAAGGGACCTGGTGAAATCTGCATACTGTGTGGTGAGTAGGTGTGCGGTCCTGCTTCTTGCGATAGTACAGGCCTTCTTCCTTAAGTCTGAATAGCACTTCTTGGCACACGTGGGATCAGGTATAATGATGTCTTTGGCTGCCGTTTCACTGTAAATGAACTCAAAGCGCTTGTGTTTATGAGCGAACGGGCTGCTTGGGGACAGATCAGAAGCAGGCCCATAGCTTAAGCTAGAGTTACGTTATATATTTAGTCAACTGAGCTCATATTTTCAACTAAAATTATATGGAAAGGAATGTCAAAACCGACCGAGCGGTGTAGGATCCAACTGAAGAATTGAGCCTAGTGATGATAAGAACTGGAGGACCTCTGAGGAATTTTGCAGACTTAAAATATAAAGTGCGGCATATCTGAGTTGTGTCAAGATTCGTGTAATGAGGGAAACTCTGTATGTAGCGGTGTAGAATACGCTGTAATTTTCCAGATCAGGCCGTTGCTATTTTTCTTCGTTTTTTGAAAGGTATATTTTTGCTAAAATAACAAGAGAGAGCAGCAGATTTGAGTCTTATTTCTAATAGTCTAGATTAATGTTTTGTGGACCCTCGTGAAGAAACCGTGGCGTTTACAAAAAGTGTGCGAGCTGGAGAGAGAGGTGGAGTGAAAAAAGTGAGAAAGGAAAAAGACAAAAAAAAAAAAAAAAAAAAGAATCGGGGAAAGAGAGAGGGGCGGTTTTTGTCATCAAATCTCCAAAAGCCTCAGTTCTGCATTAGACTCATGGAAAACTACTTAGAACTCCAGACGTGCTAGTCTTGCCAGAATCAGCTTCCATTCCAAAAGGAATTAATATTAATATTAGAGAGAGTCGACCCTGACATGTGCAATTTAGGCCAGAACCCGTATAAATCTATCCCAGAAGCCCTCGCTTCCGGTTGGCCAAGACCTGGAAAGCTGGAACTTTGAGAGCTGAGCGTCTGAAATATCCATCGGCCAATTATCTCCCTTGCCCTGCTCGGGCTCAGAGCTCCATAAAAACTCGTCTGAGATGGACTCTGAGGCATTTCTGTTCCTCTTGTGGATAGGGCTCTGTGCCTCGTATCCCCTCTGACAAGCACTTAAATGTGAAGGACAAAAAGAATTCTGCAGTTCATCTATCACCTGTTACAGATTTGGGCTGTAGCTGAGAAGTAATAGTGTAGTGTTACCCACAGCTAGAAACAGATCCGGGAAGTATATTACTGATACGTTCCTACATTCCTGATACCCACCTAAAGTGGTTCAGCATCTGGTTAGACGCATATACTATATAATTTTATATATTGTTCGGAATTGAATTGAGTTCATGAGTTTGAATTTCAATTAAATTGGCCGCACTCCAAATGACGTTGAATTGAATCTAGAAATGGAAAATTCTGGTTTCGAATAAGAAAATGGTCAAGACAAGGTTCCTTGATAAAAGCTGTGTGTATACATGTGTGTGTATGTATGTATATATAATATATAATATAATGTAGTATGTATGTGTGTGTGTGTGTGTGTGTGTGTATTTAGTGCTGCCAAACGACTAATCGCCGGTTACATAACATACGGGTGTATACTGTGTATATTATGTTTATATAAACACACACATGCATATGAACATGTATATATTATATGAATATAAATAAATCAGCTTTTGTCAAGCAATCATTTCAACGACACACATTGCAGTTTTATTGTAAAATTCAAGTTTAGTTCAGATTCTTGAACCGACTTTCAACTGCAATTTCAATTTCACTCATTTAGCCATTATTTGCTATAGTGCATCCTTAAATCCTCCAAGACTTCACACAGTTAGCGACTCGTCCTTTATGATACTACGCTAGAAGAGATGAAAGACATATTATTTCCGTGCAATGGGTGGTTAGTAAGTAATTCGCTGTGGAGTCAATGAATCGCTTATTGTAGACTCCCATGAGAGATCTTAGAAATGGAACATCTAGCTGTTGGAATTACAGTTAAAGGATCCATTTCTACTAGAGTGTTATGAGAATCTGAGTTTCATTTCCAGATTTATCGAACTTAATAGATAATATTCTGAACTTAATACTACATCTACAAAATGACCTGACTGAGCCACCAATGTTAGTAATTCCTGAGCTCGGTCAGGACCCTACTGTTCTCGGGCCCGCTTCCACAGCTTCTCAGCAGGTTCAGTGTGTAGCCAATGCTAATATTCTCTGCACCTGTGTAATATGTGCTAGAGATCTGACTGCTTAAGTTAGCCGTGTCTGTCATGCTAGCTGTTTTCATCTTGCCGTTCATTTATTTCTCTTTGCCTCTGGCATGCAACCGCCTGTGATGGAGAGAGGCTGAGGGTGTTAATGTTTTTTTTCTTTCGCGCAGCAGAACTGGCTCGCAGGGAGAGGGTTGTCCGCCTTAAAAGTCAAATTGACTAAGTATGACAAAGTGAATCAAGTGAGCTAATATTTGAACTTTTTTGAGCCGTGATGGATTGAGTGTCCAACAACTGAGAAATATCTTCATAATATTTACTCAAATACTCCAGGAAATGAATGCCTCCAAATGGCAGTTTCAATTTACACCCTCTAAAAACTTTCCTTTGCTCCCACACGCTCTTCCCTTTACATCACATTTTCTTTATATCGTTGTACTTTTTACATGAAAGGAGATGCTAGATTATGGGAAATGCCTAAACAAAAGTATAGACGAGGCGTCTGAAAGAGTGCACAGTAAACACTCTTTCAACGTCAAATAAAATAACATCAAATGCATTAAAATGTCTTTGCGCTAATTTAAATTAATTTGTATTTTGTTGTAAATGGTTTTCGCCATGGCATTGAATAGCTGTTTTTTTTTTGTAATCAATGTGTTGTCTGCTCGATCATTTAATTCTGTAAGAATTATTGGAAGAAAAAATTATAATAGAAATACGATACTAAATAATATCAAACTAACATGTGGCCAAACGAACGATAAACGGTAATCTCTCATAAACCAGGTAAATGACCTGCAGTATGGCATTGTGCTGTGTACTGAGTTTTAGTCCAAAACGCTGTTGTTTTTGCATTGTGCTGTGAACTATGAGCTCTTATACAGCTTGTAGTGATCCTTGTTTAGGCTCAGGGCAGAGGAACGGATCTGAGCAGAAATGAAGTGGTTTAACTGAACGTGTAACCTTGAGAGTCCGGGTAGAATTACAGGTGTACTTCCTTTCCCAGGCTCAGAAGAGGGAGTGTAAATCTTTGTGGCCGAGGAGAGATGCAGCCAGGCCTGCTATTGTCATACACACATTCACACACAATGAGTCGGGCAGGTGAGCGAACGGGGCTTGAGATTTGGCGCGAGTGTGGGAGAAAGAAAGAGAAGTGAAACCAGAGGCGCCTTGCTGAGAAGCCCACCTGGGGATGGAGCGGCGTTCAGACTTATTCAGGTGTGAGGAGGGGTGTGTTGCCTCACCTCACACACACACACACACACACACACACACACACAGACACATGATACTTCCTCTGGTCCCACATCCCAGCATGCCTCATTTCACATGAACACCATCTTGCCAAAACATCAATGCACTGATTAGCTCTACTCTGACGTATGCATTTATAGTTAAAGATATTATTTGGCAAGCTCTTAAAGGGATAGTTTTCACAAAAATGAAAATGCTGTCATCAATTATTCAGCCTTGTTTGACATTTCTGCGACACTAAAGTAGGTTTTTGGAAGATTATTTTAGATTCATACTAGAATAACTAGCATATTAAAAAGTTATTTTAGATATTATAAATAAGTTTTACTTCAGATTTATTTTGAATGGAACTCTGAATGTATTTGATCAAAAATGCAATAGAAAGTTCGTGTTTACATTATGTGTGTGTGTACTGTGTATATTCTGTATACATAAGTAGACATGCATGTAAATATTTAAGAAAATATTTATATAAACTATTTATAATATTATAAATTATATATGTAAATATCTTTAAAATATATACATGTAACATATGTGATTGCATTTATATATACACGATAAAGACATATATTTTAATATACTAATATATACAAATTGTTACATATATACATATACACACACATATATATATATATATATATATTTATATATATATATATATATATATATATATATATATATATATATATATATATATATATATTTAAATTGTAATATTTTACACTGTTTTTGGTGAGCAAGTCTTCTTTTAGAAGAAATCATAATTATTCTGAAGTTTTCTGTAACTCAGTGCCGGTAATTGCTTTAACATGCTTTATCTCTTATTCTGAGATCACAAAACTGGTAAACTGGGTATCTTTTTTATTCATACTATTTGCATAAAAAGCACATAATAATGCTTTATACACATGCTCCACCAAGCCAAACCCTTTGTGACCATCTTCTGGCTGCTGTTTGCAGTCTTTATGTGGATTGATTTCAGCAGCAACGTGATTATCCTCATCACTTTAGCGTCCACAGCCTCTGCGAGGCAGCCTCTCGTTTCTCAGTGCTGCAACCCTACACCAATATAGCTAGAGTTTATTTCACCCGTTTATTTTTACTAGCAAATCTCTTCCTTCTCCATTCCTCCCACTCGTTAGCCTTCCATTGTTGGAGAGGAAGAAAGGAGAGGATGAGAGTTTGCTAAACACGTGTGCTGTTGGAAAAGTATTCTGGCATCGCTCTCAAACTCTAGTTTTCATCCTTGCCAGGCATGCTGCCACTAAAACACAGCAAGACATTGAATTATTTTAAATGATTGTATAAATTACGCTTTACAAGTTTTTAAGTTGCTGTCGTCTTAGTTCAAATTACGCAGTTGGCCTGTATAAGTCCTTTATATAAAATCTCCAATCGCAGGCTTTTAAAAAATATTCTTCATTGTGTAAAATATCCCAAACATTTCATTTATATTTTTTCCTGAAAATGGCCCGATCTGGTGCAATCTGTGCATTTTTATTACATTTTTATTACATTATACATAATAACTACATTATTACACTGCTGAATATGCTCAAATGGATTGTAATTTGATTAAATTTAATCAAACGACATTTTTAATTTAAATAACATTCTGAAGTCAGTAATATTTTTAAAAAAAATGGTTTTATTCAGCAGGGATACAGTCTTCTGATTAAAAGTGACTGTAAAGGCAAGTATAACGTTACACATATTTCTATTTTAAACAACAACAACAACAACAAAAAATCTATTAAATTGTATTAATTTGACATTTTTATGAATTAAATATTCGGTTTTCCACAAAAATATTAATAAGAAGGAGGTTTAAGGTTTAATATAGAACAAATTCTTGAAAATGCAGTCATGCTTGTCTATAGTCCGGAGTCCACTATTAATTTACTCTTAACTACAACTTTTGCTAAAGTCAGCTTCTAATTTGTTAGCAAGGTAGTTGTTAAATTTAGGTATGTGATAAGGGATGTAATTATATGGTTATAAATCACATATTAATGTCTTATTCTGCATAAGTATTAATAAAGCCAACATCCTAGTAATAAGCGACTAGTTGGTCCCTATACTAAAGGTTTGCTGTGTAACCAGTAGAGGGAGATCAGTCTCTGGGGAGTTCAACAATAGCACCAAACACACTGTATGTGCTAAAGCAAGACATGTCATTTAAAGGTCACTTGTCCTTCGCTAAACAAGAGGCCTTTGAGAAAATAAGTTGTAAAAACAGGTTGCTGGAGGTCAGCGCGAACATGTGTTTGGCAACTCGATGTCCTGTCGGGCACCTGAAAGACGGCATGAGAGAGGTGTGATGCTTCCTGTGTAAGAGTGTGTTCAGACTTGACTGTTCTGGCAGCTTCTCTCTTCGGCTTGGATGAACTCTTGCTGACATTAGTCGGAGTGTAATGTCTACTATGACTACATCCATATTCACCACACACACACACACACACACACACACACACACAGGGTGACCGGCTGAACGCAGGTGAGAGGAAAGCCTGAAGGTGTGAAGGTTGAAAGTTTTCCGTAAAGTTGAAAGAAGCAACAGATTTTAATTAGACAAAGCCAGCAAAGCCAGCAAGACCTGTTAGACGCAACTGTCACTGTTCAGGAACAAGGACATGAGACAGTGTGTTTCTTTTGTGTCAAACCAAATCGTTTAGAGACACATGTACGTCTGGAAACGCAGATTTGTACAATGAGGGTACTGTATATGTGTGTGTGTACATGCTCTTCTCGGGTTTCCCAGTCAAATTATTTAAACCCGGTGTCTGTTTCATAGCAAGTGACAATGTCTACACCAGATGAATAATAATGTCTTTGTCTGGCTTGTAAATATGTGCTGTATCTGAGCGTTCAAATATGTCTTGGAATAAATGATTGGCGTATTAAATGTTTTCGTTGAACTCGCACAATGGCAACGTAATGTTTTGAGTGCAGAAAAAAACGGCTTATCGAATTACCTTGCCATATGTCTGTGGCAAAAATTTCACTCGGGATTAGAAGCACTTGAGGATCTCTGAGTTTAAAGAGGCTACGAGAGCTTTTAGGCTCTCGATTTAAGGGTGCTGACAGGCCGTGTGTTGGAGTGGTTAATGACTACCTGTTCAGGTGAGAACGGCACGTAGAGCGAAACCAGTCTGAAGACTCTGTCACTGACAAGGGAGGATGGGCAGAGGCTGATAGGCCAGAACTTCCCCTGAAAGACAAGGTAAACAGCAGGCTTGGGATGACAGCAGAGGAATGCGAAAAATCCACTTTAATGGATCCCTCAGCGTTCCGCGGGGCAGGTCAGCAAGTGAGAATAGAGAGGTAAAAGTGACGGGCTGAGCTTTTGGAAGAGCTGGACAGAAGAAAGGGAGGACAGAGGGGTGTGATGAGAGACTGGCGGCCTGTCAAACGCATCTACGGACGTAGGCGGGGAAGGAGGGAGCCGCTGGATATACCAGAGACGGGACTCTCTCTACACAGTTACTTATTGTTCAAAGGGAAACAGCTTTCAGTAGACCTTTCGCACACAGTCATGCTCGCTTTGCGCTGCTGACAGATTTATCTTGGAGGACGTTAGCGAAAGGCTTAAGCTTTTGAACTCCGCTGTTGCGCCAAAAATATTACTCAACTGTGGCATTACATCATTAAGACTTTGTATTTTTAGGTGGTTGCAATGACTATGTTGGCAACTTGTTTAGGAACGCATTACAAAAAAAAGCGTGCTTGAATTTAGCATGAACCTGCTTATATTTTCGCTTATTATGTAAAGACTTAATGCGATTTAAATTTGGCACGAGGATAACGGCCTCATTCTGTGATGTACTTTAAACATGTCCGTAATTTCTGTGTAATTCTGATAGACTGAGGGAATTGAAATGCAGTTTAAGGTGGTTCATGCAGTTTGATTTCACTCAAATGTTGGAAACCTTGGTTGCATTTCGAACAAATCTGCTATCGGTGAAATGTAATTGCATTTCTGCCTGACCACCACAGGATACCCCATGTTAATGGGGTGTTAATGGGTTTCTTTATTGCTAGCGTAATACCTGTGGCCTTTTTTTGCTTAGTGACACTTTAAAGAGACAAAGTGTTACTATTAGCTGCTAATTCTTAAATTACATAGATAACAGAGCAAGACTTATATTTGATGGGTTTACAGAGTAATTGGTGTAACTGGTTTGGGTTTCTATGACCTTTGACCTTTGCCCGCAGAGGCTAAGATGCACCTGCAAGTGTGTGTCACGACCCATGTAACCTCGGTCACATAAGCCTCCCTTTAGCAGATACCCGTGAAGACAGCAGATGGATACTATATATCTTGCTCTATCTATAACGCCATACAATGAAAGCAAACTCAAGTGTATAGTTGACTCAAAAATAGAAATGCTGTTCTAATTTACTCTCGTGACATTGAAACCCCCCCTTCCTTTTTTGTTTTAAAGATGTTTAAAAGGATGTTTATGCTGCTAACTTTCAATGATAGTTAATCGTAGCCAATGGAGGCCATACAGTGCATTTTATTCAGAGTCATCTAAATACATAAGATAGATTTGTACCGTGAAAAAAATAACATTTGCTAAAAAACGTCGCTACTCTCACCTTTAAAACATGTCATTTGAAAGTTGATTTTCATAATGTGGGCAAAGTAATAAATGCCATAATTCTGACATTCTGAGGAATTTATTACTATTGTTTCTATTTATAACTATTCCTCACATATAAAAACATGAAGCACAACCCAAAAGATGCATTATCATTTAGAAAACCAGCAAAAGACAAAACAGTGAAAATGACTTTGATGAATGAGCAGGTGAGGAGGTTATTTTCTGCGAGGTGGTATTTATGGCGTGAGTGTTTGTGTGATGGATGAGGGGACGTAAAGAGAGAGTATTAGTTGATGTTTCCATGTGTGTGAGTGTTTGTGCGAGTATGGAGTGAGAGAGAGAGAGAAGCGAGATGTGGAAGTTGATGTTCCTTTCCCTCAGGGATGTGACATCCCTGCAGAGGAACAAAACCAACGCGGTATTAGTAACAGGATACGCCGCTAGCGCAAACTGGAAACTTGTACCTCCTTATCTAGAGGGCAAGTGAGTCGCTTTGTATCGTTTTCCCATACATACCTGATCCACCCGATAAGGTCCTGTTTGTGTCTGTGAGCTCTCAATTTACAAAAAAAATTCCCCAACGATCAACCAGCACAAGGAAACAATACGACTTTTTAGACTTCTACAGATAATAACAACTCTTTCAATCAATAGAATTGAAATGGTTATCAATACCAGTTAATTGAAACTTTAATTATGATTGTACAACTAATACAATTAAATGACATGTCAAATTTACAATAATTCAAATGTGTTTCTTTACAGCTGTTTGTGAACATTAATTTGTGTGTGTGTGTGTGTGTGTGTGTGTGTGTGTGTGTGTGTGTGTGTGTTTATCAAGGCTGTGCCAGTGTTTCATTGAATTCCCTATATTTCTGTATGTTCAGTATGTCTTGATTTCCATTTTTGTGTGCATGTTTGTACCTCAAATAGACTATTTGTCATTTGTTATTTGAGCCTTTTTTCACAGACGAATGGTACAAAGGAAAAATCTTTTGAGTTTTATTTAAATTACAATACATTTGCCAGTTCTCTTTGTGTTCACTTCATGAATACTTTATTTTCCTTAAATAATAAAAATCAAGCCTTTGATGAAAGTATCATTAAAATATCTTAATTTATAATCTATAAACAAATAAAAATGTAATATTATAAGAGTTTTGGTGTAATTTCCTGTTATTTGCACTATGACTTTGCACCAAGCAGTGAAGCTGTTTTATTAAAACATTTTTAAGTTATAGTGCATTATTAGTACCTTGACATAAACACGCTCATCAGAAAAATGATTGTATGTTTGAATTTGTTTTTTTTTCCAGACAAAAAATTAACATCATGTCCCAAATTCTGTGATATGCTGAAATTATATTAGCTCAAGGTCTTTAATGTTAAGCTTAGGGTGGATGCTGCTATAGATTATGATAATAGCAACCAGACATTAGCAGGGAAAGTCTGTGGTGAGACACAAATTAAGACACAATTGAGAGCTCTATTTGTTACCTTGCCTTAGGTTATACTGCTCAACATGACATCTCTGTTCATCCTTTCTCGTCAGCTCTTTCTCTCTCGCTCACCGCCTTCGTCCGTTTCTGTTTCACACCGAGTTCCGAAGAGTTTTAGGTTGCTTGTTTTTCACCTTTTTTCCCGAAAAAGTAAGGCGATCCGATCCGCCTTTCGCTTTTTTTCCCCCCAGAACAATTGCAGAAGGTCTGTGCAAGTGCAGACGGTGAAGCGAGACAAAGAAAGAGTTCAGGGCTCACAGGCTCATCTGTAAAATCTCCCTTCTCTGGAGGATGTCCATCTGCCTGGTATCTGGTTGCAGAATGGAGACACAAATTTAGTATTTCACTTAAAGTTAATGGTAAATGTGTGGTTGGTCCAACCTGCCCCTGAATTCAAGACCTTTTTCCTCTCGCCCCAAGCCCTGGGGTGCGTTTTGGTAATTACTTTGTTGCGGTTCAGTGTAATTTCAGCGCTTTGTCACGTATCATTCACAACTCTTCAGTTTGTCCGTGCCTGAGGATATCATGCATTTGTACATGCTTAGCTTCAGTGGAAAGGGAGGTTTTGTTGTTTGTGTAGTGATTTTCATCAATGATAAGCTCCATGCTGTGGTTCTGTATGAAATTACTGGTACAATGTAGCAGTGTTTATGTAAATAGAGATTAGATATATTCCTCATTTAGACAAATATCCATAATGTTTGTCTCTTGACACACGGTCCAAGACTGTAGTCAGTATAGTGCCACATCTAATTTTTTGAACAGGAAGAAAAACAAAGTTAAGTGAGATAGATGTGCGTTGCGATCACTGGATGTTACTGTTGTTTAACAACATGCAGATTGTTTAACTGACAAAACATCTTTCACAGAGAGAGAGAGAGAGAGAAAAACAACTTTATGTAGACAAAATCTTCTGTAACACTTAGCTTTTTATTTTTATCTTACCTAGTTGCTTAATAACATGCACATTACTAGATTATTTGTCATTTATTAGTGCTAATTAAGCACATATCGTACATCCCTAATTCTACGTAATATACCTAAACTACCTTACTAACAATTTATAAGCGGTGTTCCCTATTCTAAAGTGTTACCAAACCTTCAAAGTACAATTTAAAAAAATGATGTTGTCTTGTTTTCAATTGAATGTGGTGTCTAACCCGATTGAGGTCTAAGGAAGAATTATTTCTGGTTACCCAAATAATCTTTCAGTGAACAGAACTATATATATATATATATATATATATATATATATATATATATATATATATATATATATATATATATATATATATATATATATATATATATATAAATGATTCCTGAAACATGCTTTTAAATCCTGTTCTGAATCAAATGATTTGCAATACATGAACCTATTTGAGCACTGCAACACAATGGTTTAATGGACTCTGAATTGCAATAAGCACTGTTGATACATTTTCTGTTGAATTAAAAACATTTCATGACATGACATTTATTTGCCAAAAAACAATTATTTATCATGTGCCTTGTTAAAAAATAAAAAATAAATCTAAAATGAAATTTAAAAAAGAACCTTTTTTACTATAAAGAACATATATCTTTATAATGGAAAAAGTAAAGCGTATATATGTTTGTGTGTGTGTGTGTGTGTGTGTGTGTGTGTATGTGTGTGAGTGTACAAATATAAATACAAATATGCATCTTTCTTTCTATTTTATGTAAATACAAAAAACATAAACTTAGTAACCATAATATTTTTTGCTGCCAAAAAAAGCACCTATAGTTTATCATTAGATTTTTTTCAAACATTACATAAAAAAAAAAAGTCTTTGTCATCTTTGTCTTCACTCTCAACACTCGCTCGACCTTTTTTTTTTCTCCTTTGAGAAACATTGTCCATATGATGCATGTTCAGCTGGCGTAGAATGTTCTTTAAATCTGAGCACTTTTAAAGGGAGCGTGAGATTGATTTCTTGACTCCAGTCGGCAGTGTTTATATCCAGTGCAGCCCATTCCCTACGCAGTGGCTGTGCGTGGAGGCATAGATTTAGAAAGGCTAAATGGCAGTACTCTGTAAGTGAATGAAGCAGTGGTTAGCATCATGATAAAATATAAGACCCTTCTGGCCAGCTTGCAGGCAACATAGACAGACGGCCATGACTCATTGCTACTGGAGCCAACCTGTCTGCAAAAGTACTCAGAACCTGGACCCTGGGTCAGACGCCCCCCTCTGCCTTCTCCTCTGTCCCCCAGCTGCTGGCCCTTGACAGGACTACAGGCGGCCCCATACATGGGGGTGTTATATGGGCTGTTTGATCGCCCCTATTTTCATTTTGTGTGTGTGTGAAACGGAAAGTGGGTGTGAGAAAGATACCTGATGTAATTTGCTCCATAATCGCCTGTCTCCTGTTTTCTCCTTCTTCACCTATAGTTTAATAACAAAGGTCTGAATATTTTTAAGGCCCTTTCTCCTGGGCTCTTCAGTAGAAGGGTGTTGGGTCACAAACCATCATGCAGTCGTTAGTAATGTTTCTATTTTAAAACACAGCTATAAAAAGCATGTATATTTTCTTACAGCTAAAACAAATAGACTTCAGTTGCCGAGAAGTCTTTATCTATCAATAAACAGTGAACAGTTTTTTTTTTTATTATTATTATCTGGAACTACTCTTGCAAGCAATAGATGCTTTTTTTTTCCCTGGAAAGCAATTGAGAGCAGTCTGCTGTTATTTTATTAATCAGTCTTCAATCAAACTATTAGGAACCTGTTCATTATCTAACAGTATCTCTGTCTGTTTAATTTGCTTAACCAAAGTAATTTAGGTGGAAAGCAATATCGCATTCAGGGCAGTGTTTTATTTCACTATCCAGGGCAGCGTCTCCATTTCAACTGCTGAAATAACACTCATAGGATGTTAATAAAATTTTACTTTATTCTGGTTTAATTTGGATGACTGTTGGATTTTAAACCATTGCTTATGCATTGACAAATGTGGCCAGATTTTCATAATTGGACAAGAGAGAAAAGTCAGTAACTTAGGAGTAGTAAATCAAAAATGCTAGAGACCAAGGCTAGTTGTAAACTTTTCATGCCAGAGAATTTTTTTCAGGCTATGTCAATTTCTGTATTGGCCCATACTGTACCTTAAAATCTTGGTTAAAGTCATGGCTAATTTGGCACTGAACTGTTTTTGCCGCTGTTACTGTCCAGAAAAAGGTTGCATGAAGACGTTTTTTATTTAAAATAATAAAGCAGATATTTAATAATTGTTGGCTGTCATACTTATATGAGAGTAACAATAACGTCCATCTGAGTAGCTGCATCAGCTGTATACTTTCAGTTAAGAAGCAGAGCTAATTAAGGATCCCAAAGGCGGCCGTCAAAATGTGGTTTCAGCCACCGAGTGCCAAAATCTCTCTTTACCCTGCATTAGAAATTCCAGCCTGGAAAATCTGAACATAATCCGAAAACATGAAAAGGAAATGAGTGTGAATGTGAGACGGTGAATAAACAGGCTTGGTATATTTCCATAGGGTTCTGCATTGCTGCGCGGAGCAACTGGGGCCGGGCCATATGTGTCAGGAATAATTAAGGCTCCGTCTTTCAGTCCGCTGCGTCTGTCTAACCTTCTGAAACACAGCTCATAAAGCCATGCCTCTCTTGGTGTCTCTGATCCTGACCCTTGACCCCTACCTGACCTCCTACCTCAGTCAGCTAGTCAATATCTAGCCAACTCTGTGACTTCTGTTGGTTTCTGACCTTATCTGCCACATAATCCTGATAAGCATCACTGTTATGACAGCTTGATGATATAGATACCACAGCACTTAGTAGAATATTGGTGAGAAAATGGTGAGAAATGCATTGTCTTACAATGAACTCTGTCTTGATACGCTTAAATATGGGTTACTAAACAGTTTAAAGCACACTATATATTTTATATATATAAGTTCATGTTTGTTTTATATGGTTTCGAAATTTGTTTTGGTAACACATGATCATCACACATGATCATTTGGTATTCACATGAAAAAGTATCAAAATGAATTTGAATTCAGATATATGCTCATTAAAGAAGTGGAGTCCTAGTATGAATTGAATTTTAACGTTTATTAACAAATTCACAGATGACAAAAAAAATGAGTGTCAGTGTTATTGTAGGAACAGAGTGTTCAGAGTTATTGTTCATTTTGAATTGCGTTCATGTAGTTTATCTTTATTTAAATTTGAAGTTTTAGAGTTTTATCTGTCTTTTTATATGCGTTTATAAGTTTTACTATCTTTAGTGTCATGGCAATACGCTAAAAGTTATATGTTTATTAGTTTATATATACTTATTTATAGATTTTTTTGGGAGTTATTTTAATGAATGTTAAAAATATACCGACGCATGTTGATCTAAGTGACTTGCGATATGCCTGTATGCCTGCAATAACCACAGCACTGGCAAACATTTTGCTCATAAGTAACATGCTGAACCATCATGTAACAGTACATCGCAGTGCACGCTCATTCCATGCAACCCGTCAGCGAGGATATTGCATCACTGAGTCCTGGAAGACCCATCAGCCTCCTGGCTCTGGGAATAGTGGGGGCTTCCCTCTCTCTGGCAACAAGCAACCCGATCGGCAGGCATTATCACCTCATAATTACAGTCCTTTTGGACATATTAGCGTAGGCGCTGCGATCCGGTTTCAATGCGGAACCCAATTCCCCAACACGTTCCCCACCTCTCCCGTTTTTTACAGATGCCTTCTCAACAAACAAGCCTTGTATAAAAATATCCCCTGGCAGTAATGGTTCTCCTTTGCAGTTGGCCAGAGCGTTAGGCATGTGATGCGATGCAGCCAATGGACGAAGACGCGGGGTGAAGCGTGTTGGGTTACCTGAGCGGGGCATGATGATTTAGCATGGCAATGGTATTTATATCAGCAGTGAAAGTGTCATGGCGAGAAGGTCAGAGGCTTGAGTAAACACATGAGTCTGCCGTATCAGAGAGAAATCTGCTTGTTAAACGTGCGAGGCCTGCGTGAACACACATTTACACAGAGCACATATGCTCCTAGCGCTTGTGGTTTTGTCATATCAAGAGGCCTGTCTGACTCGATGAGATCACTCAACGAGAAATCGAGAGTTACATTTCCCCACTTCTTTATAGCACAATTTATGTCAATTGAAATTGAGTGGAACCGAAATCAAATGCACTGACAAAGTCTGACTGAGGTGATAAAGCGCATATTTCCCCAGTGTAGTAATACGCTAGTTTCTTTCACACTTTCTCACACACGCACACACACATACGTCTAACCAGTCGCACATGCAAATCTCTGACCTGCAGAGTGGGAATTATATAAAAGCCATGAGAAATAGCAGGTTATCAGCGTGCTCTCTGGGGTTAGCATTTACTTTCCGTGCGCTTCCCTTGCGTATCAGTTTCAAATGACAACAGTGGTGTAATTGCACCATTCCAATGTGTGATAGATGAAACCCTTATGTCTTCCATCGGTCATATGATGAGAAGAAACAAAAACCTGTGTTTATTTTCTCCAGACAGCTATGTGCCGTCTCAAATGGAAACTATTACCTGAAGCCACGCTGGGCCAAACAAATATCTTTTAAAGCAGAATAATAAAACAAATTAACGTAGACTGTGAACAAAATATTTGAGCCCTAAACACTAGTTCTAAACTCTAGATTTATGTGGTCTTGGAACCAAAACAGGCTTTTGATTCCAAAGCTGAGAAAGCATGAATCTCTGCAGTGAAGAAATGTCTTCTTTTAAAACTAATTGGTGCAATCTATTTCCAAAAGCAAGAGATTTATTGATATTATTACCTGTGTTTTCAGGCATAAATCTTAAGTGAGTTTTTCGAGCTTTAATGAGTTAACCGTTTCAAGTTCCCTCACCCTCCTCCTCCAAGAACTCATATCATTCCATAGATGGCTTTCATATTTGTCGAGTTAAACGCGTCAATCCTCATTCAAGCTCTTGGACTCGAAGCAAATGTGGGCCTCCAGGACACCTGTGTGGACCATATCAAATGTGCCACACACACACACACACACACACACACACACACACACACACACACACACACACACACACACACACACACTCACACACACACTTTCTTACTAAGACACTAAGATATTGCATGTGTCTTTTATTCATAACTGTAAGAGGTTTCCTTTCCAGATTTTGTTTACAATTTAATGGGTGTATATGTATTTATTATTAATTATATAATTATTCATTATTATGATCATTTTTGACTTCTTACATTTTTCAATTAATAAAAGGACACTGATGATAAATATGTGCAAACAGAGCATGCATGCATTCATTAATTTCAACTAGTTTTTAGTGGATGTGAGTCAAAATTTAAAAAAGGTCATATTTCTCTATTATTAAGAGGATCTGCACTTTTAATTAAATATATTTTTAACTTAGTTTAGCAAAATTATAATACAATAACCTTAAAAGCATCTGTAAAATGTCTCCAGCACATTTTATAATTATGCAAAAGTTAAACATAGTTCCAACCTTATGCCTGTTATCAATGTGTCAAAAACTAAAAACACTGACATAACACTCGTAGGGGCATAAGTCACTTCATTGACTACTTGCCAGCTAGGAAATAAATAATTAATACCTTAGGGTCCATCGGTTTTTACATCTACGTCATTTAAGTATCACATCAACAATGTCTGTCATATAATAACATGCACAAAACACAGTAGTATTTATGAGAAGCAGAGGTCCAACGAGTACACAGACTTTCAGGAAAACCCACACTGCCGGATATTTTGACTACATCATTGTTTCTGAGCAGGAGAAAAGAGTGACCTGAGCAGCTTCAACACGTTGTCTGTCAGAGACGGTCCCTGCTTCCCAATGTGCATACTATCTATCCTAAATAGTCTGTGAAATGTGTCCCAAAGCAAGTTTAAGGCCCCTAGATGGACTACTATTTTTGATCTGTGTCTAATGACAAATATTGCCCACAACTCTTTGCACTTTGCTGAGGGTTTCGGGTTCAGAACTACGAGCACAAATAATAAGTGTTTAAAAACTGC
The DNA here is from genome assembly GCF_018831695.1 of Puntigrus tetrazona. Taxonomy (NCBI): domain Eukaryota; kingdom Metazoa; phylum Chordata; class Actinopteri; order Cypriniformes; family Cyprinidae; genus Puntigrus; species Puntigrus tetrazona. The sequence continues at coordinate 6,761,809 of NC_056711.1, read as the reverse complement.
AAATATGGTGGATGTGTGCAACCGGCAACTAAAGGGATAGTTCACTTTGAAACTAAAATTTGAGGTTTATCAGCTTACCCCAACTGCATCTGAGGTGTAGGTCTGATCTGTGCTCCCTCAGATCATTTGGACATAGTGATGAGCAAGCGGCAAAAAAGTATATAAATACTGTTCGGTTTCTAACACAAACCTACGATTTCGTGTCTTAGATCATCAATGTATCGTTACGATGATGTATAGTTGAATTTGGATTTCTCTGTGCATGTTTTTTTTCTTTCATAGAGAAAGTTCCCTATACCTTCATCGAATCTGAAAACAGTCTAGTGCTTTAGTATCTTAAAGGCAGAGTAGGATGCTATCAGTTCACAAGCACAGAACTGGTGATAGGAATTATTCTGTGTTTTGGTAGGTGCCCAGATTTTGTAACCACTTCACAGCTGCAGCCCCAAAAGAGGAAATGCAGAGTTTGTTAATGACTCTTCCCTCACTCAGGCAAACATTTATGGTGCTGCTCTGTATATTTAGCAATTATACTGTAACATATCTTCATTTGTAGTGGTAAAATGTACCATTTAACATGTGCTTTGTAAAGTGCGCAAGTACTCCTGGAAGACGAAGCTATGAAATCCAGAGAAACTGTTTTTCTTAGAGGTGGACAAATAAAGCTGTCTCCAGCCCCCAGTGAAAGCTCCCGTTAAAGAGTGCGACTAACTCATCTTAATGGAGTGTTATTTTTCTGTTCCGTCTCTCTTGGTAACATCATAACATTTTCCTTTCCCACCCACAAATGTGAGCCCTGCCGTTGACATGGTATTAGTCAAGCCTCGCTGTCGGAGTCTGGCTGTGCGAATTCAGACGCAGGTCTTCGTCACCTGTCAATCAACCCCGCAGCACTGTCCCGGTCCAGCCACAACATCTCTGCAGCTGTTTTGGCCCCTTGCACCCCGCCAACCCCACCCATCGCAAACGCTCGCTTTTTATTAGCAAAATAAGTGCGTTCAGCTGAAGTCAGGTGATAAGTTCATGTTAATGCGAAGTTTGGAGTTCATCTGCGGGATACCAAAGCTGTTTTTGTTTTTTCTCTTCGCTCTGAGTGGACACAGGAGTATAATCGCTCCGTAAGGCTGTGTACATATATTACGGCGACCTGCGTATTCCGTATTTCGTAGTTGCTCCCCTGTCGCTCACCTCTGGGTTGCAAATGTTCTTTTACTGCTTAAACAGTTCCATCTCCTCCCAAAAAGCATCCCATATGGTCCCCCCATTGTTCCGACTGCCCTACTCCCCAGTGTCATGCCTTGTCACTGTTATTATAGGCTTACACTCACAAGACGCCGTGATTTGTTGTCCTCTTCTGGCTTTGAAGATCTAAAGAGTAGTGCAGCGTGAGATGAGGGGAGATGAAGATGAAGTCGACAGCCGTGGCCTTTATACGGCCGCACACATAAACACACGACGAAGCATGACTATACACAAACTCTGACAACCCCGAGTCAAGAGGCGCGGGTCAAGTTACGATTTCCCCTTTGTGTCTTTAAAAATCCGCAGATGACAATTACGGCGGATTTGATTAACTGAGAGGGCGGCGCAGATAGTCAGGGTTTTTTACGAAGGGCCAGCGGTTCGGGTTTCACTAGCTGTCATTTATACGGCCAGAGAAAGGCAGGGGGAGTCCCTTTACTGCTGAGCTGGGGCCTGGGCCCAGACTTCAAACACTACACTCCAGCATAGCTCTTCACTTTTATAATGCGCAAGGAATGAGAGAACGCGCATGCACAGCACTTAAAATGTTACATTAGTGGAGTTTTGAGGAGCAGCTTTGAACTCCAGTGGTCTTGCTTTGCTTGGACCTGTTTGTGTGACAGCTTCAGTCTCCATCGTGATCCAGTATAGATCCAGTGTTTGTGTAACAGATTTTACATGTTTTGTTTTGTTCATATTAGTAGTTGCATTTAATTTCTATTTTAGAATGACCATAATGAAATAGATGTAATCAATTTTATTTAGGTAGTGCATTTTATTTTTCATTTTTAAATCTCATTTATGGTAAGTAATATGTATAGGTAACACTTGTTAACTATTAACTAAGAATTTTCCTCAATAAACTGCTAATTTGCTGCTTATTAATAGTTAGTAAGGTAGTTGTTAAGTTTAGGTGTGAGTAGGATTAGGGATGTAGAATAAAGTCATGTCAAATAAGGCACTGATATGCGCTTAATTAGCATTAATGGATGGCTAAAATTCTAATAACACGCATGCTAATAAGTTATATTATAGGTGTAACCATAAAATAAAGTGTTACCAGTATTATTATTATTATTATTATAGATAGCTGTCAAACGATTAATCGCAATTAATCTCTTTCCCAAATAAAAGTATTTGTTTGCATAATATATGTATTTATACTGTGTATATTTATTATGTATATATAAACACAAACACATGCTTATATATATTTATATATTTGTATACACGTGGATATTTTCAAAATATATCTGTGTGTATTTATCTACACATAATAAATATACACAAAGCTATATTATGTAAACAAAAACTTTTATTTTGGATGCGATTAATCACGATTAATTGCTTGACAGCACTAAAATAAACCAGTTATTGTTAATTGAATAATATCGGTGCTATATAAATTAAATTGATCAAACTGATGATTAATAAAACAAATGATAATAATAACAATAATAGTTAATATGCAATTCATTATCGTTAACGTCATCATACAATTTATTAGATTTTAACTATAAAGCATTTGTCTGAAATCAAAGTTAATTTGTTAGAATAATAAACATTATTTATTTTTTTAATGATGGTAACATTATCGTCTTCATCATCCTCATCAAGAATAAATCAAATTGAATCTACAAAATGACCATTAGTTTTAAATGATCCGTATAATTATTATTATTATGATAGCACTTATAAAATTGAGGCCAAATGATTTCTGTAGCTTTTAATCGGCAAATCCAGTCTCCTACGGCCCCTTTCCTCCTCTCTCTAAACCAAAACCCCCTTTTTACCAGGCCATCCATGACAAAGGCGGCCTGTAGTCCCTTGCGTTCGGTCACGAATGGATTGGGCCCACTTGTTTTTACAAGCACCCCGTGTCAATGGTCTAGTTTATTGAGACAGCTCTCCTCTTGGCCTGTGAGGCGCTCAGCCGATGGACGGCACGGATGAGTAACCCTTGTGTATAAATAGCTTCCTTCATTAAATCAGTTGTTCTCTTAATTGAACTTAAATAAAGAATGACTTATGTCTGCCAGCTGGTTTTAATAGAGCAGACCGGCTTGTGGTGTATAAGAGGAGCATTATTTCAGCGGTGTACTGGCTGTTATCAACGTAGAAGGTGAAAACAGGAGAGGCCACCAGCCAGCCTAATGCATTCTGAGGTTTCAGTGGTTTATTTTCCCAACAATGAAATAAATGGTTTGGTAATTAAATTTTCGGCACTGGCTTTAGACCTAATGGGCATCTGTGACAAGTGTTAATGCATGGGCGAAGACGCTGAGGGCTTTGACACAAAACACGCCAGCCCCGTTTCGAAACCCGACATGCTCTTACACACTTTTCTCCACCGTCTTCCAAAACCTGCAAGCAATTTTTGCCGTGAAAGGCCAATCAAACTCCTCCGCCAGGGCACAGTTTGCATTAATCTGCTAACCTAATGCACTGAACTCTCTCAGCTGCACGGTGATACTTTTCTCCAGCCATTTTTTTTTCTGTGTCTCTCCTCTCTGAGACAAGAATTCTTGAAGTGAGCCGTTGTTTGAAAGCGTTTTGTGGTCTCTGGCAGCGGCAGCTGATGGAAATTTGCTGAGTTGGAGCCCTGAAATGTTGCAGCTGTCTCAGAGGAGCTCGGCCACAGCTCTGAGTCTCATTGCTTGGCCGCTGGTCAAACGGAGGGAGAGCACTGATTGACTCCCTCCCACCCGCTCTTGATTATTCCCTTTCCTCCTCTACGCCTTATGCCACTCGATCATGTAACACTTTCTCGGTCATTTAAGCTTTCGCATTTTGGGACCCCCAGTCTCGTCCAGCTTATAAGCCAAAGCTATTACCTCATCTGTGGGTCAAACATTTATGACGATACCTTCTATTGCAGGGTGGAAATCGAATAAGGTTGCACTGCTTTAGCAGGAAGAAACAGAGAGCCGTTTCTTGACCATAAATCACAGTTTAGGGGGGAGATGCTCCAAAATAGCGTGAACTCATTTTTACATGTGCAGCACTCCGCTAAGAGGAAAGCAGCCACTTGTCGTCTGGAGAGATTGAGTAATGTAATCCTTTACAGCCCAGCAGCACTGCTGCCACATACCTCACTAATAGCAGGTTGATTATCAACAAGACTGTCCTTTAACACATTCCCGACATCTGCTTTCTGTCTAAGCGTAGAGGGTGGATACGTATAGACGTAGCAGAACGTTCGCACACACGCTTTCATTGTAAGTGTATTTAAAAAACACCTTCTGGTTCACAAATTGTATATATATATATATATATATATATATATATATATATATATATATATATATATATACACGCATTTAATGCATGCTTGTAAAACCGTGCACACATTAAACACGCTTTTTGTTGTGTTTAAATTGAAGCGTTCGTACTGTCTACTGCTGCTTCTGCTGTACGGTAAAAGATACTCACTCTGTTTCATCCATCTGTAGCATACAGGCTTTCAGTGACATCCTGTTGACGTTGTTTGGCACCGTTTTGATTGAAAGTGTTTTAGATGAGCTGATAATGTCAGCTAGAGCCATATCCTCTCACTAATGAGCCACAGTGAGCTCTGACTTTCGTTAGTGTCTCTTCTTGAGTTAGAGTTTATTAAACTTAAGCACTATCTTGGAAGGCCTCGAGTTATGGGTGTTTTGTGTTAATATATATTAATATTAAATTATACACTTTAATTATTAAAAAAAGTTAAGTTAATAATATAATATTAGGTATAATATTTAGCTTAACTCTTTTAATTGGTGTTATTCAATCAAAGGGATATAAAAATAATGGTCAAGAAATCAAAATGCATTAAAAAAATGTGTCGTAGTCAGTCAGAAGATTCAATTATGAGTAATTTTATGAAGGAAAAAAGTACATAAAATAAATACATGTAATGAAAATAATATAAATAATAATAATAATACAGAAAAATGTATACACGACACGACAGCTGTATATTAAGTATAAAAATAAAGAAGGATTTCTTTTACAAAATCATTTTCCCTTTTTACTTAACAAAATGCAAAAACTGGTCCTTTTCATAAAAAAAGTTGAACAAATAGTTTTACTTTATTTATTTTAATTATCGTTTGTCCTTAGAATACACTACAGAATTACACAACAGAAGTACAAAGCAGGCTTTTTTTCATCCTAATCCTAAGGCACCAAACAAAAACTGCCATCCAACAAACAAAAATAGCACACGACGTCCCCGGTCTTAGGGTATTATTTGCAGTATGATATTAACATGTATAACATCAGTGCAGCAGAGCATCTCTCAGTTTTTTCTTTAATGATGGCTTAAAAGCCTTACTACTGATTCACTGCTTCCCCACAAACCCACATGGCTTTGATTGACACATGCCTCCCTGGTTGTTGGGACATGTTGCTGATTGAGGCATGGCATGCGATTTCCCACTGAACCCCATCCCTGATTTTCACTCATCACGAAGCCCTCTGAAAGTCCACGGTGTCTCCCCTTAGAACTGATTTCTCCAGCTTCTCGGTTTCCCCCTCGCATGGCTCCTGCGGCCGAGGCCAGTCGCTTGGGCAGGCAACAAATGGAATCAATTTATACCCCTGGAGCAAGGTGGTTTTGATGACATCTAAAATGTTCACAACGTAAACTCTGGATATAAACATTTCAGGTCAGGAAGAGTTTAGAAATGTCTTTCATAAACATGCGCAGGGAAGATTTTTTGACTTGTTTTTGATAGATGGCCAGTCGTGTGTTCAAAAAGTAATTCAATTTGTCATGCTATGTCCTGACAGAGAGAGAGAGAGAGAGACGGGGATTGGGGGAAGGTTTGGAAGACGCAGCGATTAATAGGGTCTTATTAGTTCTGACCAGACGTGTGTGTTGTGATACAATATCTGCCTTTAGAGAAACTCAAACACACATTAAATAATGAAACCATCTGACTTGTAAGGTCAAAGTAAAAAAACAGTAACAATAAAATAAAATGATCTATTTATCCATCTATATATATATATAAATCATGGATAAATAAAACACACACACACAGGTTTTAAAATACAGATCTTATGTTATTTAATAAACAGATGAGTGATACAAGCAATATTGATCTTTTCAGTCAAAACATGAATATCGTCTATTATCTGTATAGAATTTTTTAAAATATTTTATTATGGCTTTATTGTAACGCAATACACTATTTCTAATACATTATTTTTTCAATATTTTATGATATTTCAGAATAACAAAAATGGAAAGGAAAAATGTTTTTAGCTATTAAATTGTTATGTGTGTGTGTTCAAGTGTACTTCTTAAGCAAAATATTCTCTAATAAGTAAAGTATATTAAAAAAAGCCAATTAGTGTGTGTGTGTGAGAGAGAGAGAGAGAGAGGGATAGAGGGATAGAGAGAGAGTAGTATATCATGTCATTTTATTCTGTACTTAAGCAGGCTGAAAGTCTTTGCCGCTCACTTTTAAATTCTTACACAAACAAACAAACGTTTTACTTTTTTACTCTTAGCGATTAGAAGATATCGGTGATGCAGCGGAATGAAAACTAGGCTGAATTTTCCAGCCCTGTGGTTTTAACGTTAGTGTTAAAGGACAAGGTTAGTGTTAAAACACTACACTGTAAAAGTCTCTTTCTGCAGCTTGACCATCTTAATTGATCCTCCATTAGGGCTTTATAGACACTGTGTCCTTCGTCCTGTGCCTCTTTTATAGATACTAATAAAATGTTCAAAGTCCCTGTGCAGCTCCTTATCATGCAGCAGCGTTTTTATGCCCTGCTTACACCGGGAGTGTGACTCTGTCTCTCTACTGTACAGTCTGATGCTGAGGGTACGGTTTCATGGCCCCTGCCTTCATGTCGCAGCCTGGCACCATTTTATGACTGGAAAAAGAGAAAGAGGAAAAGAGAGAGGCATTAAAAAAAGCAATATAAAGATACACAAGATGGGGTGGGGGATGCACGGAAATAAGCGATGTTTATTTTCTCATTTGCACAAAACACTTTATGCTAAACGATTACAGTGTTTTTTTTAATTATATACGCACATTTCGCAAAATAATTTACCAGTTCCTTGAGCTATATAAACAAAGCCTATTTCATCTACATAACCACCAGATCTGGTTCTCTGGGCAGAGCAGCGACTATAATGACAGGCCTCTGATTACAGTCTGTGTATATTGAGTTACTTATTGGTTTCAATCATATATTTCCATTTCTAGGTAAAAAAAAGAAAAAAAGAAAAGAAAGAAAGTTGGATTTGGGAATGGGGAATGTGGTGGAATTAATAACTCTAGAAGGATATGATGTGAGCCATTCCTGTAAGTACACTACTGTAAATGGTGAGAGCGGACATTGACAGCGTATGTAATGTATTGTTTTCACTTGAGACAGTATAGGAAACTGATTATACAAGTTTGCTTGAATGTTTGTGCAGCTGGTGTTGGCTTTTTGCATTTTTGTTTTTTTAAATGACTTATTTTAGAACGGTACAAATGTAGTTCTCAATAACGCACTGACTGACTGATCGACTGATTTAAAGAGCGCACCAGAACTGGAGTCAACAATGTGTTACGGTTTGTTAACATTATATTATTTGGCGTGACTAGCTGTGTTTAATGTGTGTTTGACGGAACAACCGTTCCCGTGAGTTCCCGAAAGCTACACTCTTTGAATCTTGAAATAAAAATGCAGTGTTTATGCATGGGGGAAATAAATAGTTTTGTGCGTTTTGTGTGTTAAATAGGATAAATCGCGTGGCAGTATACCAACTCAAAGCCCCAAACTGATTTTTCTTTGTCTTTTGAACTAACCAGTAGCGTATATCATCTTGAAATAGTCTTGATTTCCACGAGGAGATGCAAGAACAACTAAACCTAAGTGAATAATTTGCTAAAACACCTTAAGCCCCTTTCAAACTAAATTACAAAATCAAAGTAGCACTTGCAATAATTATGCCAGTGTTTTTGAATCGGGGTACGAAGGAAAACAACAATTAACAGAGAAAGTTCCCTCATTCGCTAACTTCGTCGACTCGCTCTGATAGCAGAGGAAGTATCTGTTTACTTTGTGATTACGACAATTTCGCTGTCGCGGGGCAGCAAATTCAAACCAGTCGCGAGGCTAGATTGCTCCAGACAACGTGAAGCCCGTTCGGCCGTGCGCATCCAGCGCTCCGCCATCGGCCGAGACGACTTTATGGTGGCTTCAAAGTAAAATAAACTTTTATACGTAATTACAGAGAGTTCTGTATATTTTTCTGTCCGTTTCCCTCTAACAAAAAGGGTATATTTTAAGGGCCAAGCGTGTCACGCTTAACCGCCGGCCTACAAAGTAGATCACACATCGAAGGACCTGACCCGAGTCTCTTGTTTATTCAGAGCAAAATTCTAGAGAGAGGGTAAAGGAGCCTTATTCATTGCACATTCCAAATCACACGGACTGTCATATTTAGACAGTTATACATATATCCCCGCTTCAGAGTTGCCGTGTCGTGAAAACATTATCAAAGTAAATATTATGACTGCAGAACACGCTCTTTTATGCAAAGAGCGCTAGTGTGAAGTGGGGTCCGATCGTCGGGCCCGAGCGGGCTGTGAACAGGAAGGCACCGCGGTCGCTTATAAGCGTAACCGGGTTATCGGCCAGCTCGTGATCGTGTTATTATTCTGTGCTACCGTTTTCCTTATCAGTCAGTCAACATTTCTTGTCAGGCAACAAGCTGGAGACGCGTCTGGCCGCGCGCCACGCAGACCCGAAAGCGTGCACCTCAGAAACCCCACACGTATGTGTGTGTGTGTGTGTGTACGGTGAGATCTGGACAGTGTCCCCGTGGCCAGAGAAGGATGTGAGCAATTACCAATTCTCAAAACACTACTTTACCATAGTTAAATATATTACACGCCTCGCACCCGCACCGGCCGCGGCCCTCTCCCGCTGCAGCCTGGGATACGTGGACCCTACAGAAATCCAGCCACCTTCGACAGGCACAGTCTACTGCAATTAACCATCATCATAATCATCATCATCATCATTACCATCATCATCATCATCATAAACTCACTGAACGTGCTTTGTACAAGACGCTTCTCACTAATTTACACCAGCCAGTGTTAGTTTTTGTTTTTACTTTTTTTTATTGAGAATTTCAATACGTCGAGATGGCGTGGCAATCTTATCTTGTTATGTTTTTACAGATGTACAGTAAAAGATTGAGGGCAGAACAGGGAGTGTTGTACCACAGTTAAAAAGTGATTTTTCGTGTCCTATTTATAAATGTTAATGGTTTTAATTAACAGTGTAGGTCAGAGCAGCTACTAGATATACCAGTTTCTTATTTTGAATGTGATATGCAACATCAAGCGTTATAATTAATATTAATATATGGTGTGTAAACTACATTTTGTGCATATACTACATTACATAGAGCTGTTGGCTAATACATAGACTGTGTAACATAGGATTTGTGCATTTCCATGTTTCTTTACTACTATTCACGACAAAATTTAATTTGTCATTTTATTCACCCTTATATATATTCCACAACTGAAAGTAAATCATAAATATAAATCATATTTGACAGTTAATCTGATATACAATACAATACAATATAAATTAAAGCGCAACATTTAAATGGAAATCTTTTCGGTAGTTTTCAACAAAAGCACCATTTGTGGCTACTTGACGTTGTCTTAGACTGTTTATATATAACGATGCGGGATTTATAAGCCTACTTGAATTTGTAAATATGAGAATGTCACATAAGAATTTGGGATCGATGGAGCACAAAAAACAAAACAGAAACAAATGCTCTAACAAAAATCACTCTTAACACGTACTGTATAGCCGGCATATGTTGCATTCACTGCATATGACTTAATCTTGTTCGAAAAGAAATCCACAAATTCTGATAGTTTCTTAACTGCATCTCTGCTTCAGTGTGATACTTTGACAACGTGTTCGGTTTAAAACAGTCGCCCAGCACATAAAACCACCATAAAATACCTGAACATTTTGTACTATGCGAGCAGTGTGTGCATGCAGCAAAAACACACACACACACACACACACTGGCCATGTGGGTGTCCACCTCTGTAATCCCAACAGACTGAGCCACACTTCATTCAATATGGGGAGTAATTGCCCCTCGACGCAAGGAAATGCGCGGGGCATTGGTTGCGCACAGGCCCCAGTGACACTTTTTTTTGTTTTGTTTTCTATAGTCTATGTGGAAAAGGAGGAACTGGTTCATTCTGATTCTGGATTTAGGAGATTAAACAAGCCTGATTGCCACAAATCAAAACCTGGACGCTAATTAGTGAGCGCGGACACGGCTCCACGCATCAGAGACAAATTAAACAAACAATTATATCTGTCCTGGGTAACCGCTTCTCGGAAGCTCGAGTTAAACACGCAGTCAACTGACACGCACGCGTCCAGTCCCCGCGTTAATACAGCTCTTTCACTTTTGCTGTCAGGCGCAAATAACGTTGTTGATTGCGAGTTTTCGGCGGTGAAGGCTTTTCCTGAAACTTGCAAACTGCCGAGCGCTCAAATGCGAATCAAAAGCACCAACAACAAACACGTGAAATGTTATCACAGAAAATGAATTGTTTTAATACGATTTGCTTGTCTTTTTAATAACAGCCTATTAATACATTGCGTCTAATAATTTATTGCGCGTTTATATATGCGGTATCATTATCCTATTACTGTCAGATTTAAATACCTACATTTCGAGGACACCCTAGGTCCCCAGTCCGAGGTGGGCTCTGATTTATGGACAGGCGGCCGAGGCTTAGGCTCAATCGCCGATCCGAGCTCCTCCGACATCACGCTAAACTGAGGGCATAATGTGTCCACTTGGGCTAAAAGCCGGTGTTAGGTTGCAGCGCAGTCGCATCTGCCTAATAGATATCGCAGAGTCTGAACACAAATGGGCTTCTCTTAGCGTACGCCGTATCACTTCTCACCGCTCGCAGGTAGAGTCCGTCTGCGTAAACGCTTTATCTTTTAAATGGCCGCGTTTAACCGCGCCGATGAAAACAATCACCGAGAGTAATGTGCTTAGCTTTAGCTTATTTTGCAATTTAGCACGCCCGCCTCTACCGACAGAGACCAAATAAGCGTTCACGTTGTAGCCTAAACATTGCACATATTGTTCACGTCTCTTGAAAGATAAACTAGGCCTGGGCGGTGTAGAAAATATTAGAAAACCGCTTTCAGTTTGGCTCGGTTTAGCCATTACCTTAATATTTAAACTCGTTTATTAAATCAGCGCCGCTTTAACGAATCATGATTAATGGCTGCAGCATTAGAGTTATTTTTTTCAATGACCAAACAAACATAAGAAAAGGGAGAACGCTAATTATAATATAATATTTTGATCTATGTGCGTGTAATTAGCAGGTGAGTGAACAGCATAAACGATAAATCTCAGTTCTGATTTGTCAAATAGAATCAAGAACCATCAAAAAATATTTTTTTTTGCAAAGATCGGAATATCAAACTGATTAGTTTTTAGGTGTGTGTACGCGCGCAACATCCCGATTAAATTAATCCTCCTCAAATCACTAAACCTCTAAATCAGAGTAATTTAGGAGATAATTAGTCCCGCGTTAGCTCCTTTGCAGAGACCAATATAATCTGGTTTTATTGCTTTACATCTGTGGTACAGAGTTACAAATAATTCTTGTGTGAATATTATGCAGATTCCCACCAGGCGTCACGCGCGTCCTCGGGGTAACTTTTGAAAATAATTAAAATGAATGAATACATATAAACGCACATTAAATATAATAAATTTAACCTATAATATTATGGAGAATGCAATTCATGATAATAATTTGCATTTGCTGTGGGCTGCAATGGCTTGTAAATGTATAAAGGTGATTATGAGCGAGTGTAGAGAATGAAGTGTGTGTGTGTGTGTGTGTGTGTGTGTGTGTGTGTGTGATGCTTGGCTTGTGGTCTCCATGGTCTTGTACAGCACAGATGAAGGTTACCGACTCTCTGTGTCAGTGTGCAGGTTACTGTTTCTGTGGTCACACTGGCCTGTGTCTAGGTTTAAGTGTCTCTGTGTGTGTGTGTGTGTGTGTGTGTGTGTGTGTGTGTGTGTGTGTGTGTGTGTGTGTGTGGCTGAGTGCAGACTTTGGCTCAGGCTTATTCTGATATATTACCATTTGATCCTTCAGTTTCCTGCCATTGATCAAGCCCCACCTATTCAGCTGATGGGCCAGAGGAGAAACCCGATCACCTAACAAGAAAGAAGCAGAGGAGAGAGGAAGGAGAAATTGAGAGAAATGGTACAAGCCTTCACCACAGCCTCTTCTTTTTTTCCCCCTTCTTCCCTAAAATACATCCCCCTCTGTGCATCTCAGTTTTACCGTATCTACTTTACACTTGCACGTACCTAATTCATCAGCGACAGCTTGTCAATGTAAGCTGCCTGTGCTTTGCATTCAGAAACACTATCGGGCCATTGACGATATTTAGCTTATATTTAGCATCTCCCCAAAACTACAAAGTGCTGTAGTGTTCACACGCAGCGAAAGCGTCTTGTATATGTGTCGCTTAACCACAGACGGTCATTACAGTATCATGTTTACTTGATGGTTATTAGCTGACAGATCTGTCATTAGGGCAAATATCAGGAGAGTGGCAATTATAGTCCGCGGACTCCTTTTACACCGACATGCATCATCCTCGTGTTCTCTTTTACACTTTTGAGCACACATACACACCGAGACACTGAGTGACAGTAGATCAGCTCGCCTGGCCCCGTGGAGGTCATAACCCGCGCCATCTGGATCTGATCGCGCTATGCACAGAAAGGTGCTGGGTTCTCAAGGTATAGCCTCTTTAGCAGTGGGAACCTGCTACGCGGTCGATCTCATAAGCTGGGCATCTGAATGCATATTCATACTTCGGTGCCGCTGAAAGACAAGTGTAATGTTTGGAACTAGCGTATGGAAAATTCAGATGTTGGCGCATTTTTTGTGATGGTTTAGCCGTCCAGTGTAAATGTAGAAAACGCTAGAGTCTCCCGTGTGAAGGGGGAAAGAAAACAATGACAGAATTTTTCTGTAAAAGAAAACGTTGACCTGCGTCTGTCAGGAAGCCGTTCAAGTCTACGCTTGGCCTCGAGAGCTCAAGTCATTCACTCCAGCGGTGTAGCTGTCAATTACTGTCCTTATCGGCTTACAACTGGAGAAGGTGAGCGAGTGACAAACCTCTCTTTGAGGTTTTAGGTTACACAATATGGTAACAACAAACTGTCACTGGGCTTTAGAGGCCTCGTCGAGGAACCTGGGGAATTCCCACCCTGGGTCAATGCACATAGTGTCTGATTCCAGAAGGTTTGGACAAGATTATCTCTTTGCAATGAACTTAAACTTCAAGATCAGTGTATTTAGTATTCAACAGGGGTGTTTAGTCCATGTAATGCTGCCAAAGCTCTGCGTTGAGAAATGAGAAATGCTAGGACGGGTTTGTGGATTGGATAAAAAGGAATATTCCGGTTTGAAGTGTAATATAAGGATTGGTGGGAATAGATAGTGTATGTAACCGTCCATTTAATTATTTACCGAACAACAGTAATTTTATGCAAATCTGCAAATGCTTTATTGGATGAATTGCCTTTGTTCTGCTTTTTTATTGGTTTGTTCGTAAATCGCTTAAACAAGCGCGAAAGTGTACTATTGCTGTTCTCAATTACACTTTTCCAGTCATTTTACCTTTGCAAAGTAAATATTTTAACAGAAAAAATAATGTCGTTATTGTTTAAAATTATGACACAGATTTGTGTTGCCTGAATCTTCAGTTTGCAATGCAGGCTGCAATTTTAATAATATAAAATGGTTTGTCTCTTAGAAATGCACATTTGATGGTGGTTTGAGATGACAGTTGAAGGAGCTTGAGTTAGGATGCAGATGTAAATGTGTCTTTATTATCAAAAATGTAACATCTGTAAAAACTGTAACATTATTTTCATCACATATATATTTCTTAATAGACCATTCCTCTTCCATAGTAACATACGTTATTTTAAGTTTAGATAATTACCTCCAATATCATGATAAAATGTATCTATGGTTTCTAGATATTTTTATGAAAAACAATAGTGTAAATACATTTCATATAAATGCTCAAACTCTATAGCTGAAACAAAAAAATACTGTTAAAATACATGTCTACGTTGATAATATTCAAATTTTATATGAATAACCCACATTTTTACACAACACCGTAATGCAGTAAGTCTCACTACAGTAAATGTATTTGTAGACTAAAAAGCCTATGTATCGTTGCAAAAAGTGTTTTTCTGTTCGTCAACACTGTTAACATCTCACTTAAACTACTTCAAATCACACTCTATTTTAGTTATTCGCTTAATTCAAGCAAATCACAATGGATCTCATACTGTTTTTGACCGAGACTCATCAGCGAGTGAACACATCTGTAACAACAAACAACATTTGAACTTAAGAGTCGAGCGGATAAACTGTCCATGTGGCATTGGTTCAGATGTTTTGTTCCGATTTTGGAGCATACATGTTATATCGAACATTTATCAAACTCTTTTCTGCATGCTTGACAAATGTTGTGTGTATGAAGGCATTGCCACCTGAAAATGATTCCTGGTGGCAACAGCACTACTTTAAGACCAACACCTGCCATGCCGTGTCTTATTTAATTCTCTTATAAATTAAATCGCATACTCATTGAAGTCATTGCATGCCGCTGGAATGTGAGACTATTGCTGTTGAAGTGAAGATTAAGACTGTGTACGTGTTGATCTGTGTCTTTTTCTTGTTGGCTGGATTTACATTTTTTTCTAGACTAATATTAAGCAGCACTGCAGTAAATCGGTGGCACCTTAAATGCTGAAGACAACGGATACGTCTCACACCCAGTGAAATATAAAGTTGGGTCTCAGTAGCCCATGTCCTTCTGAGGAGTCTTGTGGTGCCCTTGTCACAACGGCACTGACAAACGATCAGGCTCAAATAACAGCACACTGCCGCTGTCAGTTCCACAGAGACATGTAAACAATATTTTGATGAAACTAAATTAAGCGCGTAAACGTTTCTCTCCAGAACCACAGCAGACCGACACTCTACTCTACCTGTCACTGCAGCTGCCAGAGACTATGTGAGCACAATCAGACTTACGACACAAAATGTATGTAAGTGGTAAAACTGTGCCAGTTTGAATCTTAAAAAAATATATTGAAAACACTGTGTTTAGGAGTATGAAATATGAGCATAAAATTGTATTCCCCAATATTTTTCTGTAAAAGAATTATTAGATTACATAGATTCATTGCCTTTTTTAAAAAATGTTATCATGTGTTCATTATTTTTGAAGCATAGCACATTATTAAAAAAGCTAAATATATTTTGCATATATTTAAACGACTTGCAGTGTCCTCCAAAAAATGATCAATTCTGTCATCATTTACTCATCCTAGTACATTTCCACACCTGTTTGACTTTATTTCTTATGTAAAACAATTTATTAATTTTTTTAAAACATTCTGAAAAAACATTGATTTTGGGGGACTATAAAACATCTGTCAGGATAGAAAGGAAGATATAACGTTTTGGAGTTACAGTAAGGCATGTATAGATAACGTAAAGAGCTAGACAGGTTACAATGATCACAATAAGTTATTATAGACAATAGGCCTCAGAAACCGGTGTTCAATAATGTAATGGTCAACAAAACACCTCTGTCTTGTACAGCTGCAATTGCAGATTATATTGCTATTATATGCAATTTTAAATATATTCAATTCAATGTCTCCAAATGGTGTCAGTTTGTTAAGCTTTAAGGTTAAGCTATTAAGCTGTTTAGGTTCTACAAAAAAGAGTTTTATTACCAAAAATGAACTAATTCCAATTTTAGATTTTGCTAAAGAAAAAAAAGCTTTGCAGCAAATGATTTGTTTGCAAACGTCTGTTAATAACCTGTTCCTAATTGGTTAAAACAATTTCACTGTTGACCAGAGATCGCTCCAAAGCTTCAATGGTTGTCATTGTTGGTGAAGAAAAGCTGAAAGAAACGGGAAGCAATAAAACCACCCAAGGGCTCAGATTTCTTCCTCTTTATTCATATCTCCCTCTAAAGCAATTATCCATTTAGTTTGCTAATTTAGCCTTTCCTTTACGTCTAGCATAAAGCAGGGAAAAATCAAGACCTCAAACGGAGGAAAAAGACATCTTATCAGAATACATCAGCCTGCCATCATAACAGTAAGTGATGGTTATTACTCCAAGGGTCATTTCAATGTTTATGCTATTTCACAATATTGTTAAGCAGCTCGTATTTTACTTGTGACAAAACATCAGTCTGTATCTTTTCAGCAGAATCTTAAAGTAAATAAACGGGGCCCTACCATAGCGCTCCCCTACTGAGAGCAGCTACGATTGCCCCATCACTCTTTATTATTTCTTTAGTTCACTCCTTGCTTTTATGCACTTTATTAAAAGTTGTAAAGTCAAGTGTATTTTATATACAATATATACAAACTTTATTTTATTAGACCACGAGCTATAGTTTTACTGTTTGACAAAAAAATATACTGAAGTGGAAAAATTCACATTGCTCAGCTCAATCCAGAAGGCATTTAAAATGTCACTGTATCTGACTAAAGATATCCTTAACAGCATCGATGCATCAACAGAGGCCGGACAGTTGGGCTAATGTAGGTCTAATGCAGCAAGCGGGAGCTTGTTTTTATTACCGCGCAGCCCAGTGTTTGTGCAATTTCTTGATTTTCTAAAGCCCACGTTGACAGGCCCACTCTTTGAGCCAAGCACCAGCAGATGTCCAAACATCAGTTAATGTAACCAGCAGGACCCTTGCACCCAGCACACAGAAAAAAAAAAAAAAAAAAAAAGTGGCCAAAGCAGAATTAATCAAAAGGTATAGCCAATAATGTTAAAAAGTAATTTGTTCTTGTGCTGCAAAGCTGAATTTTCAGCAGTCGTTACTGCAGTCTTCAGTGTCACATGATTCTTGACAGATCATTCTAGTAAGTTAATTAGCTTTTTTTAGTTGATTTTGAATTCAGTTATTATTGTAAATTATTATGCTAATAATTTTGAAACTGGAACATATTGTTTTACTGACTGTATAAGATTTATATTGTGACTAGGAATGTGTTGCGAATCTTTATAGTTTGTGTTTATAATTTGAGAACTTAAAAAAAAGTGACAAGTCTACAGTTTGAATTACGCTATAACTTATCTTTTTGTCTAATCTGATTGCTAAGTGGTATTTTACTTCTCTTTTATGTTCCCATTTTTAAATCAAAAAACAAGAAATCATTAGAGTGACCTTTCTTGGTGTTTGCTTTTGATCCTGTCTGCCTCCTAATGTAGAGTTTGAGGAAATGATCCAATAAAACAGGATCATCTGTCTAAGAGCAAGACTGCTATGAGCAAATCAATATGATACTATATACTTCAGCACCGGCTCACATCTTTGCTGACCCAATTCTGAGACAATATTTAGCAAAATAAATATATGATATACTATATACTTGTATTATAATCTTGATATAATGCTGTTATATAGTGGCTCCTTTCCTGCAAAAAAAGTCTCTACATTTCTCTACATTTACTCTTAGCTTAAAAAAATTAAAACAAGACTGCAAAATATAATTGCAGTGTGTTGTACGTCGTCTAGTCCAGCAGGTCTCGTCATCCTATGGTCAACAAGTTTTTAACATTTTGTTTATGAGAAACAGGAAATAATGATAGTAGGGTGGAAGGCAAAAGTTAAGATAAACAATCTGATTTTCAGACTCCCTCTGCAAGTTCATCTTCTTCTTTGATGAAGTCCTAGTCAAACTTAATTACGGCATAAATATACTGATTGTTCCTTACAGCAGAAGTTTCCGTTGAGGAGGAAAGCTATATATCAAAACCAGAAATTTTCACTCTTCATAACCAATTTATAGTAATTGTCATATTGATGAAAAGACAGTTATGAAATCTGCTTTTGTAAATGTCAGGTTTTCATTTCAGGACAACCCATTGCACAGACTTTCATGTCATGGTTCTCTATTATTTGTTTTTCCACTCCCTGTTGGGTATCTCGGCACAGTACGATAATGCTTTGGTTTGTTTGGGCCTCCGCTGAGGATGAGAAGCTCGTCTGAATCAGTCGTTGTTTGTTTAGTCGCTATCTACCCTCCATATTTGGTTTACAACTAAACTTTGCAACATGAACTCTATGCATCAAAATGATGGTTCACTTGAGCAAACCCAAAACAGATCTGAAACAAATTTATGAGACTTTTGTTTTTCAAAAGTAATCATAAAAGTTATGATGTAAAAAGAAAGCATTAAGAAACTAGCTTTTTACATCAAATATCTGGACATACTATCGCCCCTAGCGTCACAGATTGTAGTAAATGCAGTGCGAAGTGTAAGTGCAATCACGGCTGTAGGGGCTCGAGGCCATGCCGTTGTATCCCCAACAAGTCATCAGGATCAAATTGCTGTCCACTGAGGGATCGAGAGCGGATTGAGTGCTAACCATCATGGCTTCCCTATAAACAAGCAATCACACTGACACAGAGCCTATTGTGTTATGGAGCAGAGAAAGCATGGACAATAGGGAACATTTGGATGGAGAGAGGGATTGCAAGAAAGCAAGAGTGGAAAAGAGCTAAAAAAAGATGCTATAAAGGAAGAAAGTGAGAGAGCGACTGAGACAGAAAGGTAAAGGGAGCTCTGTGTGGATGGATGGGCCTGCAGGCCGTAGGGAGCGGTGTAACAGCCTCTCGCTCTCAGGTGTCCAGTCGATAACTGATGCATTAGTCTAGAGCTCTGTGCCGGTTTTGGGTTTAAACACACATTTTCTTAATACAACATGACCCCATTTCCCTCTCTCATTAATCATGAAACGCAGTTAGACTGGCCCCCTCGGTCTCTGACAAAGAGGGCAAACCTACTGTTGAACCCTTCTCACACTGCTCGCATTGACCCGTATGTGCCTGTTGACTGATTAAAACTGCTGGTTGTTCACAGCGTAACTAAAAGTTAAAGGGATACTCCTCCTGAAAATGAAAATGCTCTCATCATTTACTCACCCTTATGCCATCCCAAAGGTATATAACTTTCTTTCTTTCACAAACTGAGTTTTTTAGAAAAATAATCCATCTTTGTCAGTCCATATAATGAATCTGTCCCTTTAAAAACCATGCAAAATGAACATCACCCTAATAAAAGTAAAATAAATGACTTTGAAAAGTTTTTTGGAAAAAATTGTTTGCGAATATACCATTGACACATTGAAATACATCTTTGTAATTTTTACTATTACTATTTTTTTTTACATTGTACGGCCCCAGTTGATTAATCATGTCTTTAGAAGAAAATTGTAAACAAAAAGAACACTTTTAATCTATAAACCATTGTTTAAATTATAAACCAAGTTTTTTTGGTGGCGTATTAAACTGTTAAACTATACATTCATGTGTCGATTTGCGTTGATTTACGATTGTGACCTCAATATAAAACGTATTTTAAACTTATCTATTTTTGTATTTCATAGTAAGCCTAAAGCTGGACATTCATGAAGGGCTTCTGCACTGCGACTAATACACGGTTTCCGGAGCAATTGGGTTCAGCATCTTTTAAAGGTAAAAAGTCTCAAAAGCCATCTGCCTCATACACAGATTCCTGTGGTTTGTAAATGTTTCATGAAGTTTTGTCTACGAACATCTGTGACACATGCGCATAGCTATAAGACACACGTGAGAGGGGATTTTCACATTATATTTCAGGTCAGACTTTGTCATCAGCTCATGGATTTTAGTTGTTTGCTGTTTGCAATCGGCGTATTTCCAGCCACCCACACAAGCTTGTGCGTTTTCTTACCCAGCAGCCCTCAGTCCTTCGGTAGTCACATGTGTCAGATATTCCGCTGTGACTAAACATTTCTGCTGCCATTGGTATACACAGTTTGAATTTCTCAATTCATCTTATAAACTTGTTAGTGAAAGTAAACACTGTGCCTTACGGATACAGGTCATGATCATTATCCATAATTTCAACAAAATGGTACCAGGCAGGTCTTCAGAACACGGAGAAAAATATATTCCGCTAATTTGTTAAAAAAAAAAAAAAAAATACAGCTGTTTTCCAAAAATTGTAACGATAGTCCTTAAGTTACTAATGAGAGAAGTCAGACTTTTGTTCATTCTGGAATATTTTCCCAAGATCACAATGCCAAAACTATTAAAAAAAAAAGGTTGTATGACATCAGTCAAAAGTTTGGGCACACATGACCTAATAAATGTCTGTACAGACCACAAATATATGTGTAAATAAATACATTTAATGACAAACAATAAATGTGCTTTAAATTAAATCAAATATTAATAATAGTAATATGAATAATAATAATATATTTTAAATTATGTATTTCTGATGGAGTGTGCAAAATCAAGATAGGAAGGGTGGCTTCTTTGCGGAATTAAATGTGAGCTTGATTTTACATTTTTATAATGTAACATGCAATATAAACATCTAATTCCATTTGTGTATTTTAACTGCAATAGTCAATATTTGAATTTAAAAAATCAAAAAAGTTGTCCAAAAACCAGTATTTTTAGCTTTTTAAAGGTTTTAAAGGATTAAAGGTTTAAATCCACTTCAAATTTGACTACATGTTATCAAAGTGCCCCTATTATGGATTTATTTATTTTTTTAAATGAGCTTACATGCAGTGTGAAACACGGGTGAATGAATGCATCCTGTAAACTTTTAAATCTGAAAGAGCTCTGTGTATTAAGATATTTTTGTGTATTAAGTTATTTTAAAACAAATCCCAAGCCATTGCATGCTGACATCAACATACATTAACATATTGCCTCCCCATTTGTTGGGATTTTTTCGCTTTGTTTCTGAATGAAAATCCGCATTCATTCTTTGCCACTAGATACTGTTTTTGGAGCGGTAAAAATAACGATTGTTAAAAAAAAAAAAAACAACAACACTGTCATCACAAACACTGATTTATCAGGCATTACAGGCATGTTGAAATGAAAATGAGACCGATCAGAGCACAGATTAGTGTCACGCAAAGGCAGGGTTTGGAAAAATGAATCATTGTGCAAATTGTTTGCGATTCGTTGAGCAAGTAAGGTAAAAATAATTGCATATATAAGACATTTGAAAGTGTTTTTGACCCTGTAAACCTGTTACTGGGTACTCGAACCATAATATATACCTTTCTTTACCCATAATAGGGGTCTTTAATATTTTCCAAAGTTGTAATAATACTTTGCAAATTAATTAACTGTTTTTTGTTAAGCAATCAGCGTTTGGTGTGTTTATTGTGTATTGCGTTAAACATACTTACATTTTTAATTCATAAACTTTTTATACATTTATCAGTGACTTAAAAAAAATTATATAGCACTGAAATAGTCACGTAAACACATCTGTCTAATGTGCTGTCATTATTCCCACAGTATGGACTGATGAAAGACTGCGACCAGTACATCCATCTTGTGTTTTCAAAGACTAGAGAGCTGAACCTGGGTGAGGTCAATACTGCCTTACTCTCTCTGGGTTAAAGCTGCCTGCGTGAGTGACTAGCGGCAGCTCCATAAAGGCTTGTGAGATTGTGCAGGAAATAGAGGAAACTGGAGTCTGAGGGAGACTGGGAGACGGAGGCCACAGCAGAGCAAGGAGGAACAGGTCAGATTGGGTTTACTGGCCTGTCAGTCTGTCAGTGATACCCCCACTGCATCAGTCCGTCAGCGCTGTGTACAGCACACACACGGGAAACACACAGGACACACGCGCACAGCTTTAAAAATACCCTTTTGCAACAAATTTACAGATTGCTGTAAAACGACATTTTCCAGCCAGCCTACGTGTTTAGAATTAGGTGGCTGATTAACACCCATTTATGTGTAGATGCAAGTAAAGTGAATTTCGTATGTGTTTTGATCATCATAGACAAAAACTTTAGAGAAATTCAATCCAAAACTGTGGCTGCATCGATGAGTGACAGGATGTTGCGGGAGAAGCAACACCGTGTACACAGATACCTTCGGTGATGCTGTGAATGTCTTCCAATATACACACACGCACGCACGCACAACACACTCGCAGGGATGGTATTTCGATACACAGACTGGGCAGTATGGAGCGCTTTCTGTCTGTGTGGTTTCCTGTGAAAGCCTAGCAGCTGATTTTACCTTCAACCACAACAATAGGCCTGACACCAAATACTCCCAAACATGCACACACAAACACACACGTACAGAGAAGATGAGACCCAGAGTGGAGGATCAGTTGAGCTACAAATCCAATAAATCAGAATGTTTGTCTAGATGTGTAGCCGACCTTTCTTACGGACATTAAATCACATATTAAACATTAAGACATTAAGGTTAAGTAGTTTGTAATTGTCTGTTAATCTGCCCTTTCCCACCGCGTTCAGTATCACGACCGGTGAAGTTCCATCATGGCTGTCTACTCGGGGACACTATCTGGCTGTGAACCTGATGAGCAAATCAATTTAGGCCTTGAGTTTCTATCGATATCAATCCCCTTGTAGCCTCTTACCCTGTAAAGGCCACTTAAGCACAAGAGGTCCCATCAAGTTAACATGGATTCCCTCATCAATCGCCCTCTGGATGGATGGACAATGGGTTTGGCAGCTATTTTAAAAGTTGCAAAGCCCATGTGTTATGTCTGATGGCCAGACGAAGAGGTAATAGTGGCGGCATTTTAAGCACGGCGCAGTGTCAGTAGTTGTAACGTTAGCCACGTATGTATTCACATGCACTTTAAATGTTGAATTTTTAAAGTGGTCAGAAATTAAAAATGGCATGTAAACACTTTAGTCAGTCTGAAAAGAGCGTGTGTGTGTGTGTGTGTGTGTGTGTGTGTGTGTGTGTTTGGACCATTGGACCATTGTTAGAAAAAAAATTCTAAATGTAATGCAAACACATTAGTCTCACTGAAAAGTACCAAATGCACTAATATTAATAAACCAATAAAATATTTGTGTACATAATATAAATATGTTCAGTTAAATACACAGATATGTACTAATATATATATATAAAATAATAAAAACTTTTTTTTTTCATTTTTAGAATCAAAGATTATTTAAAGAGATCTAAAAAGATTATTATATTATTTGTAAACAGTTATAAACATTATTTGTTATGTAACATCTAATAATATCTAATGTTAGTAAATAGGCTAAATTTCCATATTTTTCATTCATATATGCAACTTTTTATTTTATTAGAACTTTTATTTAACAGTCGTACTAGACTGAAAGCGTACCTCGGACTTCAGTGTTGTGTTTTCTCTGTAAGACTATCTAATATTCTATCTATATTTATTTACATATTTTGTCATGTGTACTAGAACAGAGAGGAGGCTGGCGATTCAAAAACCTGTTGTAGCTTGAATACAACTGCGTATTATTGTACTTAGATTAAGTGAGGACGATAGATGTTGATACTGCCTGTTTGGCGATCTTTTAATCTATTGCCTGATTATTATAATAGTCAACAGCTAGCGTTACATCCCAATTCATCATTCGATCTCACAAAGTTGCGCTTTCACCCCACATCTTCACGGAAGTCTCTGTTTTCCTTCTCTCCTGGAACTAGGACTATCCCTCTCGACCCCCATCCCTCTCCCATATACAGACTGTACCACTGCTTCATTTCTCTTTTTCCTCTCACTCTTTCTCTCTCTCTCGCTCCCCTCTCTACCTCCTCCCTTGGCGCTCACTTGGGCGGGCAGCCGAATTCCTGTGGGCTATCCGGTTACCGGTTGCCGTGGAAACCGGTGGGAAGGCAGCTCCATTAATCATTTAGAGCGCGCCCGAAGTGGAGGTCAGCCTGATTGCAGCGGATAGGGTATCATCCCTGTGTCCCACCAGGGACCTCCTTGATTTGAATTAAAAAAGATTAAGCTCGCCCCCCCCCTCGTGCACCCCTACCACCATGGCCCACCATCATCATCGGCCCAGTCGTATCATGTGACCATGCTCCACGGAGCCACGCGGATTAAGAGATCGGAGCTGTGCGTTTGTTTTTTAGATACTTGCTGAAACATTAGACGTGCACAGGTGTCTACAACAAGGAGCCCAGGAGCTTGTGTAAGAAATGGACAAAGACCATGCGCACCCCTCCTGGGCTTATCCCGCTATATTTTCTTTCTTCTTATCCTCCTTTTTCTTATATTTTATCAGTTACTTGTTACTGCTCTTTGTCAGACTGGAAGCAGTAACTCAGTTTTACTCTCCCACTGACATTTCCCTCTCTTTCAAGCCTATGAAATGGTGCATTTGTTGCAAAACCTTTTTATAACTTAATAGGAATAGGATTTTATGAGCGTGTAGGACAGCTGCCGCTGGCCAGGGAGAAGCGAGGCCAGACGTGTGCGTGGGCGAAGTCACTGTGACATCTCTAGGGTCGCAGTCCACCAAAGCCCAAAGCCTGTCTGGCTGGGAAGGGATCACCTAGATGAAATGTGAAGAGCATTGAAATGACCAAAAGCGTTAGTCCATGTGAAGTGGCCCTTGGGCCTCTGCTCGCCAGCCCCCTGTTCCCTAATGACGGCAGCATGAGTTTAGATTTACGGGGCCTCTGTGGGAACGACATAGAGAGCCATGAATCATCCAGGCTATGAAATAGTGGCATGGCCAACTCCGCCGCAGCGGCTCCCAAAGGTGCCCGCCAAATTTACGGGCGCCTGTAGCACTTCAAAAACTTGCCATAACTTAAATCCAGACGATTTTATCGTTCCATAGAAGCAGAAAGGTAGATACGAAGAAGGTGAGGGAGAAGATAGATGGGCTGGGGAAAAATTATAACCACCTTCATGTCAGTCAATTAAAATTCCAATGGCAGTCTTTTTTAGGAGCTTGGGAATCTGCATACTGTAATAGAGCTTAAACTAATGCTGATATGTAATGATTTCAAGCTGTGTTGCTTTGATACGTTGAGCGTTTTATCATTGTATCCCAGTTGTATAGACCAGCCCAAGAGAGCGATGTCAGTAAAATAAGAGCTCCAATGAGATTATTATCGGCTCTCCCCATTAAAATTAATGATCTCAACACCTTGCTCGTCCAAGTTACAAGGCATTTGGCTGGTACGCTGCCTTGTTAATGTCCACTTTAATAAGTGGTTCGGTAGCACTTGCCTCACAGGGCCTGAACAGATGCTGGCCAGCAGGTCAAGCTGCTGTGAAGAGACAGAGTTCAGACCAGCGATGTGAACAGTGTCTGAGACTTCACTTTTCAGATTTATGTGGATTAGTAAGTGTATATTAGTACCGTGTGTATAATTGCTGCAAAGGTAGTAGTGACAGATTCTTCCGCAATGTGGCGCACATCAGAGTAAAATGGATTATCGGATAAGAAAGCATGTAATGCAAGGACTGTTGGTTGATTATGGAGGCTGATCTGAACCCCTCTAAGAAAGAGGGGTTACACTAAGACACTCTTCTTGTTTCATGCAATTAGAAAATCCGTTTCCTTTTCTCCAAAAATATTCAGTATGTCATGCATTGCATTCATATAAAAATCACTACCTTTCAGAAGCCATAGCAGTGTTCTTACGCCAATTCTCATGATGTAAACGGTAGTATGTCAGTTTAATCACATACAAATTCTGAACCTCAGAATGTATAAAAATAGCCTCATTTTAGTTAAACGGCTTTGTATCCTAATGACGTTCAAATTGCAGGAAGAGTAGAAATACTATAAAGCAGGGAGAAAAAATGGCCAATGAGAGTGTTTGCCTCTGCTGAGGTCTGCGTTACTGTAGTTGACCACGTTCTTTTGTTCTAAGAAATCCATATGAGAAGGAAAATCTTCTCCAGCCAGTGGAGGTGGCTGCTGAGAACATTAGTATGAGGTCTTGCCTGAAGAGGCTACTTTTGCTGTCTTGCCAGATCTTCAGTAGAGTAACATTATCTGTGATGTAAATTAGATTGAAAATCCGGTGGTATTTTTAGTTCCACTTTATATATGGTGGCCTCAGCTACTATGTACTTACATTTAAATGAATCATTTGATACAATGCATTTATTGTGCACATACATGTTTTTACATTATACTTATATTTTAAAAATACCTGCTCTCTAATTCAAAATGGGACCAAATCTTTTAATGTCACTTATTTTAACCTTTTTTTTACACAATTGTGTTTTCATTCAGCATGATTTATAGAACAACACATTTGGCACATTTTTCCTTTTTGTAATATTTAACTGTGTGCTTGTTCAAATACAAGGTTGTTTTTCCAGTAGTAAAATACTTTTCCTTAATTGATTCTTTATTCTCCAAGAACAATATTTTAAGCTCAACTGTATAATGAGTCACTCTATTGATTTATTACCTGCATCCTAGCGCTGTAATTGATGTAGATTCATTGTATTAAAAGGTTTTGGCC
The DNA here is from genome assembly GCF_018831695.1 of Puntigrus tetrazona. NCBI lineage: Eukaryota > Metazoa > Chordata > Actinopteri > Cypriniformes > Cyprinidae > Puntigrus > Puntigrus tetrazona. The sequence continues at coordinate 6,735,120 of NC_056711.1, read as the reverse complement.
AACAAGACCAATTTACACTGTTGAACGTGCATCAAACCCAACACAGATTCGAACAACGCCAGTAGTTCGCTCCAGTATTTTGTTTCTTCATAAAAGCCTCTTAAATAATATTCTGTTGATGAAGGTTACCGTTGCAGTTCTGTGATTATAATTTTGCAATTTAGGATACGTGCCTCGTCAACTGAGAAAATTGAAGTAATATTTACAAATGTGTGCTGCACGTGAAGTCATCACACCTGTCTGAGCCAAGCATGTCTGATGCCTTGTTAAGATGTGCTTTGCTGTGGATGAGTCCTGTGTCAAAGCGTTAGCTGACTCACGAGGCACACTGGATGAGCAGCAGATGGCCTGTTATCTCTGTGAACTAGAACTCTAGTGCTGTGATCACTTTACAAATACCTCAGTCCACCCACTGAGTTGGTCACTCAAACTGAACATGAGCTGATAAGATAACCTTTACCACCAGACAAGCTGTAGGTTGACCCTGGTGTTGGATGAACTAGAGCAACAATGGTAAAACGAAATGAAGGGAAACCAAAATGAGAAAACGACAAAAAAATTAAAGTGGTGTATTGTTTTAACATTGAGATGGGATGAATACAATGATTCACAATTCGTATTCAGTCGGCTTTTGTCACTTCCCAGACTTGTTCTAAGTCATGAAGGCATTGGGAAATATGCACTGTGAAATAAAGTATGCATGACATGCACTTGTCTTCATTTCCAATTTATTCATTGCATACTAATAAAAACTAAGTACCGAGGGAGAGGCTTGATTTTCAGAACAGGTTGATGAAAGACAGAGACCGGCCGAGAAGAATGGAGAAAAGTGCATTTTCCTCGCCGTTGTGTGGACATTCCCGCAGTTCAGCTTTAATTAAGCACACCGGGTAAGAGACTAAGGAACAATGAGACATCTGTGTGGGTGCGTGCATGTGTGCGATTCTGTGGTTGAAAACCGCAGCCAGGAGAAGGTCTGCTTCAGTGATCGCATGCTGCTGTTACATAGATTCTGAAGACATGTAGGTGTTGTCGCACTTGTTTAACCGAGGAATCGAGACGTGATTCATAATTCCTAGTTTGAGGCGGTCTGAGAAAGTATGTGGAAGATGATAATGGATAGAAGTTCCTGTGTATATGAAGTCTGTCTGGCATATAATGGATGGATAGGTAAAATCCAACTTGTTTTATGTCTTTGGAGTGGTCAGAACTGTTTTTGAACCAGTGAACTCCTAGAGACCAGACTGAATGCTGATGACAGGCTCTAAAGCTACGACTACTATTTATTACTGCTGTAGCATTTCAGCACTGCGGTGAAGTGCATGTGAGCAGGTAGAGCTCAAAAATGTATCATCCTTTCACTGATAAAACAACGGAGAGCAGAAACAGGGCAGCTATAAAAATCACAGATTGATTCCAGACCTGGATTTTATAGTCTGAGGGTTATAGAATATCTGGTCAGCGTGAATCTGCAGTGCCCCGTCTATTATCCAGATGACCAACTCACATAAACCGACTATTCACGTAATACTTCATTCTTTCTTTCATGACAGATTCTTTCTATTTTTTTTCTCCAAGGTTTATCCTCTTTTTCCTTTGCTGTCCCTCTAGTGGGATCAATGTTCCATATTGACCCAGGATTTTAAAATCCTGCCTTTTGTTGCATTGACTTTGCTTTTATTACAGGATGGGTCTCATTTTACCTATCAATCACTGCGATGTCACAACAGCTCTGAGCTCTTTAGCCTGCTGCGGGAGTGCAAGAGGAGGAACTCCTTTAGGCCGGGATCAAGACCAGACACAGAACATCTCTTTTGCTCTCTCTTGGTTTTCCCTCTGGTCTCAAATCAAGTGAAATGTACAATGCATTGGCACTTCCGTATACTCTGTACTTCTCGTCTGTTCCTGTATATGCTTACTAAGTATCGTCTTGTTGTAAACTTGCTGTTTTACGTGTGAAAGTTCGACTTCGTCCCAATGCGTGTATTTGGAATGAAATCCTGTGAATTAAGTTGAACAGCTTTTATAAATTGAACTTGACTCGCCAATAAAACCCCCCTGTTCTGCCGGCAGGTCGAACACAGGACAAGCCCTTCTTGCCAATCAAGAGGGACTGATCCGACTTAGTGTTTTGCAAAAAACGCAAACGGTGAAATTCATACTTCAACAATGTCAGCTTTCCTCCGCTTGCCTGTCACTCATCGGAAAAGGCAGCGAAGCTTCGGTTGCAGCCATTGAAAAAAAACATACAGATTCTCGAAAAGAAGATCCTGTGTCATTTCCTGTTCCTTCGTTCTCTTCCTGACCTTTCCTATGATCAGTTCTGTGTTATTCGCCTTCCCACTCTCGGCCATCTGGTACATCCTGTACCCGGTGCCCACTTGTTTGGTGTGGTGGTCGCCTCTGATAGCTTGCCTGAGCGAGTCGCTTGAGCTTCAGCTGGGCCAGTTGCCAGCCTCCTCTCGGCTGAACCTATGTTTGAACGTAAGCATGAGGAGTGGGTGTTTTTTATTTCTCTTGGAGGCCTCACTCAAAGGCTGGTTCTCACTCTGTCTAACCCATACCGAGGCCTTTCGCAGCTCACAGAACAAGCCCTGACAGAACAAGCCCTTCTGTATGCAGAGTCTCGCAAAATGTTGTCTTTCAGAACGTGCAAATCAAGGAAACAAAATAGATCCTGTCTTTAATAAATGCAGCATTGAAAGCTGTGGTGAATTTAAAAGGTGAAAAACAGGTGAAGGCCTGTCTTCATTAAATTAGTATTGACTTACATAACCCTCCATTTACGCTTTTCTCAACTAAGTCAATGTCTTCCTTTCCTGTTCCAAGCAGTCCTAAATGATTGAATTAGTGACTAGATTAGACCGGACAAAAACTACAAATCTGCTGATCCAAAGGAGATGTTTTAAGTGCTTATTTCCAGAAAAGACACTTCAAAGAAACTGTTTACAGCACAGTTCCTAAAAAAAGATTTTGATAATAATAATAATAATAATAGTACTTTTCCAGTCCAGTTCCTTATGTACATACTATGTAATTATTGTAGTAAGTACAATAACTAGGTACTAACCCTTACTAAACTTAACCCTACCCCATGTAGTTACTTTATATTACCAACATTTCTTGGGTAAGTACACTGTAAGTATATTGTAAATACATATACGGTAAAATAAAGTGCTACCATAATAATAGTTGTTGTTGTTATAACATTTCAAATGCATTTTATCTTATTATTTTAATTTATTGGTTGAATTATTTTTTTATAATTATACATAAAAATGGGCAATTCAGTTATTGCTTTTGGATCTTTTAACCATAATTTATTAATCCACATTTTTGATAACGTGTAATGACCTTGATGAAGTTTTTTAATTGATGTACTGACTGTGCTATGTTTATTATTAATATTTAATTTAATTCCTTCTTTCTTCCTTTTCATATTCCTAACTTGAAAATCACAATAAAATTAAGTGTTAGAGATTTTCAGATTTAAAATATGACGACATTACATCCTTAAAATTGTTCTTTTTTTCCTTTTTTTACCCAGTACCCTCGTATCTATAGTAAATTACAGGCTTACGAAAACCGCACCAGACCGGGAAATCACACTCTTGATACTACAAATGCCCGTGACTGCAATAAACACTCTAACGCCCCCCAAAGTACAGAGCATTAATGACTTTGCCACAACATCAAACTCCAATGTTGTGCTTGCTTTTCCGCTCCATCAGGGAATATAAAGTTTAAGAGCCTTTCGCTATCAGTGACCCAAGAAGAGGAGGCATTTGTTGAAGAAGTGGCCATTTAATTGCGGAACTGCAAGGCTGCGCAGAGGCTTGCTAATGCGCCTCTGAACAATGACACCTTTGGAAGTACAGTTACAGGAGAACAGGGCCCCTAATTTATGTCAGCACTATTGCAGGGTTGAATTTATTGATGGTAATGCAAGATGGAGAGATCTGCTTAAAAAGCCCCAAGGCCTCTTATTATACAACTTGTCTGTCTTTCACACTAACCTGAACTGTAACTGTAGAATCTTAGCTGACATGAAGGACATATGGCATCCAAAGAAACCATTAGAAGGACAGTACCCCTCTAGCTCAGAGGAGCGTTAATGAACCCAACGCTCCCTCCTCCACCCTCATACCGCCGAAGTGTTACTAAAGTTAGACCGCTTGCGATCTTTGCATTTTTAAAAGGGAACTGTGGAAGTCATTTGATGGAAAGCGAATGCTAATTTTCTGGTCGCTTTAGGATTATTATTCAAAGAGAGGGAGAGGAAATATCAGGATGGAACCGGAGAGCAGGACGAATGCAGAAAGCAGCTGGCCTGTAACAGAGAGGTCAGCTGGGAAACACCACAGCCCCACGTACATGGCTGGGTGTGTATATGTATTTATATATATATATATATATATATATATATATATATATATATATATATATACATTGTTTTAATGTGCAAGCCTGCACTGTCTGCTTTTCGAAAAGTGATTTTTGTCAAGGGAAGGCATGTGTTCTACAGGCATGTTGACTCTGAACCCCTCTGACCCTTTAAAAGACACAAGAATGTACTAATTCTCAATAATTTCACCTTTGTGTTTTACTGCGGTGTTGGGAGAGGAACATCCAGGTTTATTGGCCATTAGAGGCCCTAAAATTTACCCGGTTCCAGTCACTTCCTTCTTTGAATATTAAAGTTCCTCTCAGAGCCTTATCAGTTCATCATTCGTATCGCATTAGAGGTCAACCTCATCGCGACTGTGAGGTTAGCTCAACAAATACAGACACGTCGATACCAGTATTGGTTGTACCTTGTATTCTGCCGACTCGACAGTTCTGTGAGGTGTTGCTTACTATAGGCACTGAAATCAAAACCGTTGTCTCTTGAGGACGATATTGATGTTCAGATGTTCCACACAAATGTGGAAACTTAAAATCATACGTTGTTAAAGGGGCAGTTTGGTCAAAAATAAAAAGTGTCGTCATATTTAAAGAACATTTGAGCTGTTAAAATGAAAGTCAAATGGGTCAAAAACAACATTGGACCTCGGGTTCTGCAAAAGAAAAGGTCATGCAGGTTTGGAACGTGAGTAAATGATAACAGAATTCAATTCTTTGGGGTGACTATCCCTTTAACCATATCCAGTCCTAATTAGAGGTGGAGACCTGTACATCTCCAGTGCAGACCAAACCCTCCCCCATCGGTCCTTCACAGGACGCCAGGAAGCCTCTGAACAGCTGCTTAGACACTTGTCTGGACTGAATTACTGCAAGGTGCCTCTCTTTCTGCTTTTATTGATAATATTACTATAGTTGATGTAAATACGGCTTTGGCATAGTGGCTCTATATCAGCGTGGGCCGCTGCTGGCCGACAGAACATTATCATGACCCCCATTTCAGTCTCCCTCATGTGAGGCTGAGACAGGGGTCTGCAGGAAGCCATAAGCATGCTGGGTAGCAATAAATATCCAAATGCTCTTCTTTCATTTTTTTTATATGCTTGTATTTGATACTCCGCTATAGCTTCACGCATAAATAACTGATCCATAGGCTTTATCTTAAAGGAGCAGTTCACTCAAAAATGAAAAAGTACATTTATTTATTAATTTGAGAATCTAAAAACTATTTTTCACACATGTTTGGGTAAACGATTCTTTTAGGTCTTTGAATTTTAACTTTAGATAAATTGCAAAGATGTAATTAAATGGGATATAATTGTTAAGCCGGTCACAGTTTATATTAGGTGGCCTTAATTACTATGCATTTGCATCAAAAAATAAGTTCAGTTTATTATTATGCAAAACGCTTTTGCTGCTATTGAGGTAGGATACGGGTAAGGTTAGGGACATGTTTGGTGGTATGGGTAGGTTAAAGGTATAAGGGATGAGTCAAAGTTATAAATGCAATTATAAAAATGTATTGCAGATGTAATTGCATATAGGTATTTTTAAAAATGTAAGTGCAATGTAAAAACATGTATGCACACAATAAGCGCATTGTACCGAATGGTTAAATGTAAATGCATATGAGTTAAGGCTGTCTAATATAAAGTGGAACCATTAAACCATTATCAGAATGAGCAAATGTTTTGCAATAAATTCTAATGTAGTAATTAAAGCATAATTTATGTGTAAATCCAGCTGTTCACTCGCCTCTGGGTCGTTTGTAACAAATACAGACGCTTCTTTCTACTGTGCACCATCTCACAGCCACCAGGCCTTTTATCTGCCCTGACCTGTGGGTGTAAAGTCCTCTTTAATGCGTGACTGCTGAGGACCGCTCTACTGTCCAAACATCTGCTCCAGCTGCCACACACACACTCACGAGTCGTTGCTGTCCTGCACAGTATTTTATTTAATTTTTCTCATATTTGTTTCACAATTAGATTCAGACTTGGCATGTACGAATAAAACTTTGTACAATGTACAATAACGGTTTGAGTTGTTTGGATCAGCCGTCTGATCAAACCGAAACGTCAGCATTTTGCTACAACGTTCGACATTTTTCTTTTGTAAAGGAAATGTGATGCGTGATCTGAAATGCACACAAAGTACACACGTGAAAACAAAATAGACATAACCTGTGATATCTGCGTTTTTGTTTTTTTGGTTGTGCTTGCGAAATAAATTACAAAGAGGGCAGTATAGTTACACAGTCTGTGTACCAACTACTCATAGATGTCTTGCTTTTGCACACTTGTGAAATTAACCGTTTCCACATAAGCCACGGTTACATTTGTCACATTAACAATACAAACATTCAAACAATATGCTGTCTATCATGTGTAACAGTTTTGATCTATAATGGAGATTGTATTGTATTATACTGGCTCATGCTCACAGTATGTTCTTTAGAATTTGCTTTTTCAGATTAAAATATTAAAAATGACATCCGAAGAAAGATTTGCACAATAAAATATCAATGAAAAGACAAATTTCCAGAGGTCTGGTTTGAGGAAAGTGATAACTATAAGTGACTAAAGCATTATAGATTGTCTTTCTCTTTTGGTATGGACACATGTAGCCATCCATCAGCTTTGTGCGTGTGAGAGTGTGGGTGGCCTGGACGGACGGAAATATAGCAATTTATATTCAATTGACAGTAATTCCACTGTCCCCATGAAGACCCCCAGCACACACACACACACACACACACACACAATCTCGTGTTCATTCTGTTGTCAAAAGACACGATTTTGAAAACGCTATGGCTGACAATCAAATGCAAACTTTTTTTATATTTATATTTACCAGTCACACGTCGAATGTAATCAGAGATATTCAGTTGTTTAACCAATGCAGCATGGTTATTTTGACACACTTTAACATTGGAATACTTTTTTTAAAATATAGACAATTTCGCTAGTTTTAGTTTGTAAACCAAGGTTGCTGTAATGAACGGTATTTTATCGAATTTATTTTATGTGAGAAAACTAACCGGTCTTAAATTTCTCACTGATGTCATCTAAAACTCACTTTAATAAAGTTAAGACTTTTTTTCTTGTTCCTGCCAACAGACAACAACCAGATATGACAAAATATGCAGGTATATAAAAGTACATGTAATTAGGTTAACTAAAGGCCACCTGGAGAAGTGAGAAACAAGAGGCAAGTAATGCAACCATATGTTCTTATTTTTCAAAATCGGTTCTAATCAAACTGAAAAAAATCCTAGTCTCTCAACATCGTCAAGCCTGCACATTTCAACAGCCCCGTCCTGTCAAAACTCAGTTTGATAACACAATTTAATTCAATTTAATTAGTTCACCGTTTTATTAAATCCGGTCATATGTTATCATCGTTTCCACTTTATAGACAGTACTGAGAAATGAACGTATAACTTTAAATAACTATATATATATATATATATATATATATATATATATATATATATTTTTAGAATGTTCTAAATTCTTATTTTAGAACATTGATTTAAATAGTGAGTTGACCGAATCTGTAATTATATTACAGCTATCATACAATTCTGAAGCAGTAGTAAAATATAAATAACATCAAACACATTGTAAATGTGTGATCCTAAACAAAGGTTGCTTTTTTACAGGTGTTTCTTCACCCTGATGATCGCTGTTAAATCATAGTCAGGTAGAGCCAATGATATGTAAACGTTTATACACACTTCTACTCAAAATGCAAACGATTGCCACATAATCTGTACAATACGTGATATCCTATTGCCTTATTTATTCTATAAATGCAGCCATCTATGTCCTAAACAGACTAAATCCTGTGATTGTGATCTGCAGTATGATTGCATTTAATCTTTCATTAAGCGAAAGCCATATCGTAAACAAACTGATAATTCATTATTAAAAAAAAAAAGTTAAAAAAGATAAACCTTTATCTGGCATAAAGGTCACACCATCCAGGGCAACAATAAAAAAACTGTCTGGGCATTCAAGTTACCTTCTGCCTGCCTAATCCACACAGCTGTTGGTGTTTTATTATTTATTTATTTGATAAATACAGTCTATAAATCACAGACCTTCTGTTTTTGTGCACTATTTTCAGCTGGATGTTTTATAATAGCCTACACATAAAATGCACGTATAAGTCTATAACCGATGCACACGTTGAATACTTGTATAACTTCTGAGAGAGCAGGTACCGTACGATTTATTAAATATAAAACTAGTCTACCTGTTATATTTCATAGCGCAATATTTTTTTTCAAACGCTGCAGACAGTTGATATTTATGTAGCAGTGACCTGCGTTCCCAAAGTTGCCAAGTTCATTAAAAAGCAGAGCAGACGCATTGTTTAATTGTCAATTTTTATCATATCCGTATCTTACAATATCGAGTGAAATTTCAGGATCGAACTTGCCTTTTTTGACACCCTTTTTCTTCTATAGATCAGCCCCCTTGTCATTTATGTTACGCGTATGCTCAAATATTTCCAAGTTTTATACACAGGTATTTTCTCCCTGGTTATTATTGCCATCTTGTAACATTAAGTTACTGCTACTATCATAATAAATCAACCTCGATATGGCCAGCACAGATAATATGATGTTTAATGTGCGTGTGTGTGTTGGTGAGTTGAGAGACGCTTCCAGGCTCATCCGGGGTTTAGAAGAGAGAGCGCGTCCACCAAGAACCACGACCTTTCCTAACAGCTTTAAATGCACGGTGAAATTGATTTCACTAATTATAATACCACCAAGCCCGTGTTTGAAATAGAGCCATTTTTTTTTTTTGCTTAAAGGGCGCCATCGACTTTCTCTATGCAAGACTACAAGCATTCGTTACCAACTGAATCAAACGCACACTCATTGTGACAGTTTTATTTAGCAGTGGTGGACTGTTCATGTTTCAGCGTTTGGGGCTGTTTCGAACTTTGAAATAGAATAATCATGTTTCGAATCTATTTTGAATTCTAGCTGTTATTTATTTAGTAAAAAAAAAAACCCGAAACGCGTGTACAAAGTGTGTTTGTAGCGACAGGCTGTAACATTAATACAGTTGTTTGTATTCTTCAAACCCAAGTTCAGAATAAGTCTGACCCGCTTACAAAACTTTATATTATATATAAGTACAAATGCATACGATTTAAGACCTATTGCGTGTCATACTGCGTCAGATTTAGGCCTATAAGTGTCCCTATTTCGTCAAAACACAAACACAAAAATTTCTTAACACACGAAAAACATAGAAAGTGTTTCGTGACTGACAGCATTATTATGCACGCTTTTGTCGACTATAGGTGGGTTTTTTTTATATTGTCAAATTCAACTTGGTTATCTGCTCGCGCGGAAACTTTAACGCATTTCGGTTTTTAATTAGGATGGGTGTCTTGTTTTGCTCCCACCGAACCGCACGTTGACACCACGCGTCTGGGTTTAATTCCTTCTATTCCCCGCTAAACATGACATGTCTGAAAGAATGTAGCTCATCGGGTCTCGCGGAGCAGCCGCGCGCCGCCGCCACCCTGCGCTTTCGAGAGAGGAAAAAACATCTTGCAATAATCAGTCCAATTAGTGGAGGTCGCGGCTGCGCGCTCTCCGGTTAGCTGTGGGAGGTTGTCAAAACAGGGGGCGGCTATTAGACGAAACGCGATCCCCATTCATCAGCGTTGTAATAATCACCGCGCAGACGAGCAGCGCAGGTCCCGCGAAGCTCTGATCAAAATGATCCGTGGAAACAAGCCGTTTACAAACAGTGTCAAGGCGAGACGAGTACCTTGATTTGGCCTGTCACTGACATCCCCCACCACACACACACACACACACACAGTATGTGCTTTCCATTGCTTTACTTCACTCCATTGTTATAGTTTCATCAGTGTCAAATGGAAAATATAGGTAAAATACCTCGATCAGAATAAGCTCACTGTTTAGCCATGAGATGATAATAACCTAGCTATGTTTAATTGATCGTTAGCATTATGTTCATCTGCATCAACTGGAAATTGATATTGGTATTGCTATAACAGATATTGGTATTGTTTAAGAGATTATAGATTGTTAAGCAATGGGTTTAAAGCACAATGTGAAATGTTTATTAATACCAATTTCTGAGGCTGAGATTAATAGCTCTGCTTTTATTTTTTTATTATTAATATTGGGCTTAGCCAAATATTTAGTTAGGCTACTTATGACAATATCAATAAAAGTCATTAAACTCATGCACTGTATGTTCTTTCGTTCGTGTTGAGTAGCTAATTATATATTTCATACTTCGTGCGGTTATAATAATAATAACAGTTGTTATTGTTGCTCATGTAAATAGTGAAATGTTGAATACAACACATGCTAGATTTCTAGATTTATTTTCGAGTCTATTCAGAAATAAGTCATTGAGTAGGTCATCATGTATTTGTCAGAACCTGCTTAGAAGTTTACGTAAATTTAACACGACCTAGTGTACTTTACCGATTTAATGACCGGTTTAAGGGATGTATTGGATTTAATAGCCATTTAGCTTTGTAATCTTTCCATGATATTAACCTCGGAGAACGCTGCATGCTTTTGCAGCCCGTGCGTGTTTTGGATGGCTGTGCGGGCTCTGAAGTCTCTTTCACCAACGAGCCACATCACAGGCCTTTACTGCGGCAGTGCAGCACGGGTGTCTCCAAAACCTGCAAAGACGCTAGACCTCAAACTAAGCAATTTTCCCTCGGCGTCACGACAAGGTCGGCATGCCTCAACAGCGTCAGCATTTTTATTTCACGTAAGACGCGATTTCGCTGAACTCTCTTGTGGCGTCAAGTACCATCCAGGTGAAATCAGAGAGCGTTCCTGATTAAAGCGGAACTTTGTTTCAGTGCCGCTGCACGGCGAGATACAGTTAAGACTGCAGACACTGACTGATGATACGCCAATAACGCCGCGCGTAATAGGCGTCATTAAAAGATGCGCCTCTCGCGCCCGTGCGCTGTTTTACATGCCCAGCTTTCAGAAAAGCGAATGTTCCGCAGATTCGGTTCAGAATGTATCTACAAACTTAGCAAAAGGAAAACAATGTACTGTTCGATTAACTTTTGTCAACAGCATGTTTAACAAATCTAAGATGCCTTACCGGTACAAACGTCCCTCGCGGTGTTTCTTGCGGTATGATACCCAACCGCTGTACTTTCTAACGTGTATCCTTGAATCCCGCTCTATACTGCTTAAAAACGCCCTCCAACCCTGTTGCACTCCAGTCCATAATGCCTGGCTTTTACGCGTGTGCACTTGGAGAAACGTGTACCCCCTTGTTTATCTCCAACAACTGCTAAATAATGCATAACGCAGCACAACTGGTCCGTTAAAAAAAACTGAATTGAACAGGAATATAAAGCGCGGACTGAATGCGCCTGCATGAGCTTGTCAAATTGTGATTTTATTTTATTGCATGTGATAGCAGTAATAATAATGCGCTGCAAATGAATTAGAGACAGCCTGTGTGCGGTTTCTGAGAGTTTCCCGAACGCTTAAAAAGTTGTGATGTGATCAACAGGTTAGAAAGCGGTGGTGGGTTTGCTTATGGTCACTCGCACCCCGGCCCCTTGGTTTGGAGAGCGTCTGGTGCGCAGTCTTGCTCCAGCGCTCTCGTCTCAACTGCTGCTGCCTCACTGCCTCAAAGATCGGCGCTCTTTGGTTGCTAAAAGTGTCTGTCAAACCCCAGGCAAAAAAATGTAATATACAGGGAAAGTCGGGGCTATATTTCGACGTCGGTGGGCGGGCTCTAAATGAAGGGAATAATCAGTCAGCCAGCCCAAGGAGCCACCTCAAAGCATATCAGGTTACTTTGAATGACAGCGTAACCATGGCAAATAATTTGACTAAAACTATTGTCTTATCCTCATCATCCCTGGGTCAGATAACCAACCAATCACAGTTCACATAATCGCTTTTCTTGCCAGCTTAGAATAATATTATTAAAACAAGAGAGCGAGGTCCTTCTTCGGGAGTGCGTTATGCTGAAACGACATAGAAGAGGTGGCGAGAGGCTCGCGCTGGAGGAACGACTTTCTCTCGTGTGCTTTAGATGGATATACGGTGTGTTATGCTTGCCTGAACGGATCTAAAGTTTTGCGCCTCTCTACCCCGGAGCGGGATTTCACTTCGTCTGCTCGAGAAGTCGTTCTAAATTTTTGGTCTCCCAAAGGGTTTGCTTAAAATCTGTCGAAGAACTGCCACCGCCGTCCTTAAAACAGACATAAGATCGAAAAGTGAAGGTTTATTCGCGACAAACCATGTCTATGCTTCCCACGTTCGGCTTTACGCAAGAGCAAGTGGCGTGCGTCTGCGAGGTCCTTCAGCAGGGTGGAAACATTGAACGTCTCGGGCGCTTCTTGTGGTCTCTGCCGGCTTGCGAACATCTCCACAAGAACGAGAGCGTGCTCAAAGCGAAAGCCGTGGTCGCTTTTCACCGGGGAAATTTCAGAGAGCTTTATAAGATCCTGGAGAGCCACCAGTTCTCCCCGCACAACCACCCGAAGCTGCAGCAGCTGTGGCTCAAAGCGCATTATATCGAGGCTGAGAAGCTCCGGGGCCGCCCTCTTGGGGCTGTTGGGAAGTACCGCGTCCGAAGAAAGTTTCCGCTGCCCCGCTCCATTTGGGACGGCGAGGAGACAAGTTACTGCTTTAAAGAAAAGAGCAGGAGCGTGCTGCGGGAATGGTACACCCATAATCCGTACCCTTCCCCGCGGGAGAAGAGGGAGCTAGCAGAGGCAACGGGGCTAACGACAACACAAGTCAGTAACTGGTTTAAAAACAGACGTCAACGCGACCGGGCAGCGGAGGCTAAGGAACGGTACGGGTCCAGATTATGTGTTTAAAATTCATTAGAAAGCTTTCTTTACATGCAATGCATTTCTGTAGTCAATTTGCATTAAGTCAGCACCTATAACCGTCCTAAAAGAAACTTTCACCCAAAAAATTCCCAGACAGACAGTAACTGCAAATGTCATTATCTCTATTTAGACTATATATATATATATATATATATATATATATATATATATATATATATATATATATATATATATATATATATATACCTCTCTTAAACGGAGCACTTGTATGCCTTATTTAAAAATGTAATAAAGTTTGCTGTGTGTGTAGCTTATTTTTGTGCAATATAGTAATATAGACCCCTAATAGCCCACTAATAATTATTAGGAAAGTTTTTTTTCGAGTTATTTGAACGTATATTCTTGTTTAGAATGAGTGCAGTTGCATACTTCTTAAACGGGTGTCTCGTTTCACCCGCGGGCGAGGTAGTCAAGTCGAAACCACAGTGTAAACCATTAAACCGGCTCGTAGCTTTCCCGATACTTTATACTTAATTAATACTTCATGAAAGAACCTTTACCTGACATGTTGTGATTGAGAATTCAGACACATCAGTAGGTGACAAGGTTCTCAGCCCAGGCGATATATTCTCAGATCGTGTTAATAATTAGGGCGCACGTAAATCATGTTTTCTTTTTGCACGGACGTTCTTTTATACAAACGATTAATATCGACACGAATAAGGAAGTGCAATAAGACGAGTGTTTATCACAGATACATAGTCGACAGCCGTACATGCCTTGTATTTGTGTACCGCGTGTTTTGTAATAGAGCAAGCGTAAAGAGATACCTTTTTATTGTTTATTTTTTGTATAGTTTTTACTAACAAAATATTTCTATAAACATTTAATACCCACAGGACCAACGCGCTGTCGTCAAATGACAGGCCCGTCCGAAAAATACGAGGCTTAATGTTGTAAATAATCAAATAAGATAATATTAAGTAGGCTAATATTAATATAGTTTACTAGCCTACCTATGAAATATTGGAACAATGGCATCATTGACATTATTTTTGTCGTTGTTGTTATAATTAGCATTATTAGCAGAAGGTGTGTTTTATATGTCAGCTCGTATTAAGTTGTTTGTTTAATTTAGCTTATTGGCTGTTCATGTAATGCCAGACATGGTTTTTAAAGTTACTTTTAATTAGAGCGCCGAACCTGTCGGACGTGTTGCTTTATAACTCTGTAACTCTAAATTCTCGTCTTCACAGGGAGAATAACGAGAACTCGAACACAAACAGTCACAACCCGTTATCGTCTTCCATGAATGGAAATAAGACTATTTTAGGAAGCTCGGACGACGACAAAACGCCGTCGGGTACCCCCGACCACACCTCGTCCAGCCCGGCCTTGCTCCTCACGTCAAACCCGGGGCTTCAGTCCCTGCACGGCCTCGCGCCTCCACCCGGCCCCAGCGCCATCCCAGTGCCTAGTGCGGACTCCGTGCACCACCACCATTCGTTACACGACACTATACTGAACCCTATGTCATCAAACTTGGTCGACCTCGGCTCTTAAACACGTGGACCCTTTCCAAAGGACGCTTGTACATGAACGTTTAGAGTAAAACATCTCCAGACGCGTATGAAACTAAAGCAAACGAGACGTGGAACGGACAAAGAGAGTTGTGGATGTTTGTCGGCTGACCTCCTGGCAAAGCTGATATGGAGGGCCTTGATAGAGGTATTTTTCTAGAATGTAATGCCATGATCTATTGTTAATAAACATGCTAATAAACGTCTTAATTGTTGATATCAACTTTATTTGATATCGTTATTATTTTAGATCGCAGTTGACCCAGGACTTTTCGGTCGCATATTCCGTTTGTTTACGTTTATTCTTTTTTTTTTTTTTAAACGGCCGTACGTCGTTCGACTTTAACGGGATTTCGTTTAATGAAATGTTTTAATATCAACACAGCGTTTTTTTGAAGGACTATGGGGCATCTACTCATTTTCATTTGTATTTTACTTTTTGGAAAGCGACTGCATGTAACCTTTGGGATCAATAAACAGTGAAAACTCCAAACCCATCATAGTTTCATATACCCTTAACAATAAAATAAGATGCATTTACCGAGCAAAGAAAATGTTTGAATGCTTTTGTTGTGCACGCCGTGAGCAGGTGTTCTGGTTTGATCGCAGGAGGCCCCTGAAAATGACCTGCATCTGGTCACGCGCCGGGTCCGAAAACAGCGTTATGCTGCAGCAGCGAACATGACCTCGATTGATGAGAAAACGAAGCTTTTAGAAGTTAGCAGAGTTTTGACGGTGCATGATGCGGTCCGTTTTACAGCAGGTGACCACTCTACTGACAGCACTAGAAAATGAAGATATATGTGTTTCTTCCTACGCCCAATTTTCGACCACAAACTCAAGCGGTGCTGGTGTTCAGAAGCGCAGTGCACGTGCCATGCGGTTCCGTAGCTAATCTGATAGGCCTATTCATAATTAAGAAAACATTTTTCAGTGCCGCACAATGCTGGAGCATAACATTAGGCCTACAGCCACCAGAATGCTGTCATTCTTCGACATAGCCTCGTTTTTATTTATATATATTATATATATATATATATATATATATATATATATATATATATATATATATATATATATATATATATATATAAATATATAATATAATATATATATATATATATATATATATATATATATATATTTAAATGAGGCTAGATAAATTATATATAATATATATATATATATATATATATATATATATATATAATTTTTTTAGATAAATTAATAAACACTCTGCCGTTATTAATTTTATTTCAAACTAATCTGCCAACGAGACAATAATAATCGGGCCTATTTGTAACCTTTTTTATTTCTTACTTTGCTATTATTAGGTCTACAGTAAGACATTATGCAGTGTTTTCTCTAGCTGCTGTTTGTGAGTGAAATCTTTGTTTGCGAGTGATATTTTTTCACTCTGTTTAGAATGGACGTATCCTACTTCAAATATTTCGTAAAAGAAACGCATCAGGATTCAGAAAGCCGAACTTCAATTAGGTGACTCGAACTTCTGGACATCGACGAGGCCGGTTGTTGTGTGTCGCTTCATGATATTAATAGATCGCGT
The DNA here is from genome assembly GCF_018831695.1 of Puntigrus tetrazona. Classification (NCBI taxonomy): domain Eukaryota; kingdom Metazoa; phylum Chordata; class Actinopteri; order Cypriniformes; family Cyprinidae; genus Puntigrus; species Puntigrus tetrazona. The sequence continues at coordinate 6,718,713 of NC_056711.1, read as the reverse complement.
CCACACTAACCAGCTCTTCAGAGGTCGGTACGCAATATAATCTGCTCACTAATATCCAAAAAGAAGATTGATACTTTTCATCTGTTGGTGCGAATTCTTTTTCACGTGATTAGTATTTTCATAAATCTATTCTTTTTCATGAATTTGATCTGGTTCTTATTTAATTTTAGTGTATTCCCGGGATAACGTTAACAGCCCTGTCTCTTTTAAACAAGGTGGTAGCAATTATTCTGAAAAGCCTTATTAACCTAAGACACAGAGTGCGTTACACTAGTGTTTAAAAAACAAAGTCTGCATCTCTAGAGTTAGGTACAACGCGCTAACTAACGTGGTCTGTGTCCTTTTTAGATTTGAACAATAGCCTGTAACGCTGTATGTGACCGAGTCTATGCCGTAAGAGAGGCGGGTGAGTCGTAAAAAGGTCGGGCAAAAGATGTAAAGAACGGCTCTCTCAGTAGTGAGCCTAATACGCTATAAATGCTGAGTAAATGCTGGAAAGCTTGTTTATAAGGAGGTGACGTTTAACGGTCTCGCAGTTTTTCGTTATAGCTGCATTCCAGCAGCAGTCTCCCTCACCACCTCTCTCATCGCTGCCATGTCTTTCTTTTATAAACTGGGTCTGATCCCAAACGCGCCAGGACTTTTGAGGGGGCTCGCTCCGTCTAAAAAGCGTCTAAACTTATAGTGCGCGTAAAACACGTTTCTTGTTACACGTAATATTGTTGCCACTCAAAAATGTTTCTCAGAAATATCGAACATAAATCGTGCGCGTTGCTTACAGATTGAAAGACTTTACCTTTATTTTTGTCAGGTTAAAACTTTGTTTTCTGTAATCAAAATTATTTTACTTGAAAGTTTTTTTTTTAGACAATTAATTTATGAAATTTTTGTGCACCATAAACATATAATGCTACGTGTTTGTATGATTCGGACGAGGTTTTTATGTTTTGGGCTTCAGTAACCTGGTCGATATTAAGTGCTGCTAACCTGAACACAAGAACTGGATAGCCATAGCTTTACGACCGTCGTAATCCATAAATGAATAAATAGGAATGCATATAGGCTAAATAAACGAGCAATGACGCTAAAGCTTAAATCACGCTTTAACCAGTGATCGTTATTATTATCAAAGCGTTATCATAAAACAAATTAGATAAATATTACAGAATTGTTCTTCATGTTTCTATTGGGTATAGCTCGCTTAAATATATACAGTGTAATAACGTCCATGGAAAACATTTTATATTAGGCTTTTTTCCCACTAAAAATAGCCTATTAATATTCCCGTTAATCATTAATTTACTTCAATTTAACTTTTCTCTTTTCTTTACATTAAACGACATTAAAGACTACTATATTTTATTAAGAATTTTATATATATATATATATATATATATATATATATATATATATATATATATATATATATATATATATATATATATATACTAATTTAACAGACGGTCCGATGAAGAGTTATCACGCGTAATCGGTCCCATTTACCGGAAATACATGGTAACTGTTTACTCGGCGTTATTTAGGCAAATAATTCATGTACTCTGGTTAAATGCACTTTTGAAACCAAGGAGAATGAGAGCATGTAGCCAAGGTAAGCTTTTCTGGTCTATAGGTGTCACGAAGCAATAACACGTTTCTTGTTTCCTCTATGACAATTCAGGTCGAGACTCGCCACTGTGGTATCGCGATATTAGGAAATAATATACCTAGCTGTTTAAAAAAAAACGTTCACTTGTTCGGAACACAAATCCTTGTTTTACGCACATCCTGCCCTTGCGTTATTTCGACCTGCTATTTATTAAAAGCTCACTGTATACCTTTATGTGAGAAACGCTCGTAGCCTGAAGCGCTGCATTTAATGCTTGTTCGGAGGCTGAACACAACTCTGTGACTTTTGAAAACTCAAAGCAACCTCTTGCTGCACAACGTGCCGTAATTAATTGCCCTCCTCGCGTGACGCATAGAAAGGGAGCACTAAGCTCCTAACGCAGAGATCGCACGTTGTTCATGCAACTAGTTGAGCAAACGGTTTGAAATAACGTTATGTGTTGGTAAGGGTTGACGCAGGAGCTGATGAGCTCTCAAAGCCAGGTTCATTAGAAATGACAAGATACAAAAGGGCCTTGCGATGCAACGAAAAAGTTCATATTACGATTTATGAGCACACAAATGCCAAACAAAACTTTTAAACCATAGTATTTATTTATTATTAATATTATTCTATATTATTATTATTATTTTTCTTTTGAAAATCTAAACATGCAGAACGTTTTCTGTGATAAAAAGGTTAAGGGGTAGGGTTAGGATAAGGGGATATAAGGTTTGTACATATAGAGCCACATATACACCAACACGTGTGCGCATACTTAACCCCGCATTTATTTATTTTTACACAGAAATGAACTATGAACAAATTTCCCAAAACCTCATTTTTTGGGGACATACCCAATAAGAAATAAACAAATGAATAAAATCAAATATATCTGTAAAAAAACAAAAAGGCAGAAAGTTTTCCGCTAGGGCGAGGATATGTCGCGGAATATAAACCAGCTAAACGGAATATTAAAAAAAACAGTACATGTTAAATTAGACAAAGCTAATTAGACGAGCGGTATATAAAACAATATACACCTATGTCCACATATGCCTAGGGGGTCGCTTTGCTACAATCTACAGAGCACACTGAAAGAAACAGGCACTGCTTGGAAAGCACGAGCTCTTCATGTTGGGATCTCACTGGCGCCCTCTAGTGAACCCACGACTATCTGCAGGGAGGCTGAACAGGTCGTGATGATATATACATGTGAATTGTTCCAGGTCTTTCGCTTGGAGCTAAGAGTTATCCCACGAACATGTTGGGAAGTTTACTTTGGAAATGTTATATTTTACAGATTACAGATTTTTAAATGTAACTAATATGTAACCATTTTAAAATAAGTAGTGTAACTATTTAAGCTACTTCGTTAAAGTAATGTAACTGACTCTGTTTGATTACTTTTGATCTTAAATGGTTTTTTTAAAAATGTTAATCATACATTCAAAGCAGGCAACATTACAGTATACTGTAGCAGTACCCTGACTCAAAGTACTTCACGTGAAATGAGATAATAAATATAAAACTTTGAAGCACAGCCACCGCAAATCCAGAATATAGACCCCTCTTTTGGCCTTACAGTCTTACAGTCCAGGGTTAATACAGATTTAAAGTGATAAGATCGTAGTTATGATACTGTTTTTGAAATCAAATCTTTGCACAGCTGTGATAGGATAAACCTAATCCTAATATGTAAAGAACATTTATGAACCCAAATAAAATAGTTATTGAATACGCATTCTGTGTCTGAAACTGTTTCATATTTTAGAGCAATTTGAGAAAGAACTGAATTAAATCTGTGCATGTGTGTGTGTGTGTGTGTGTGTGTGTGAGAGAGAGAGAGAGAGAGAGAAAGAATATTTAGATGTAACCCCCTTTTGTAAGCATTAACATTCATAAGTATGTAAGTAAGTCATTTATTTTGGCCTACATGTGTTTTCTCAGAGATTACTCACATTTATTTAGTAATTAAATTACTTAATTCCATGTATGCGTGCCTATATAATCTTTGCATTAGTGGTCAACAGATTGCTAGGGCTCCAATAGCCCCCTATAGACAGAAAGATAAATAAATACATACGCATTAAAAGGAGGAGATGGGCAGGAGGATGGATGCTAAAAAAAAAACTAACAACGGAAGCCGTCTTTTAACTCGGATATTAATCGTAAGATTAGATGGGTGTACTCCTCCCGAAATGATGTTAATAACTTCACTACATGTAACTAGTTACACCTCAACACTGACCATCATTATCCCACATGAGACATATAAAAGAAATCTAAAATATGTATTCTTTCACCAACATTATGTGCCGAGCAAATAATAATGAGGTGAAAGGGAAGATAATAATACACTGTGATAACTGTTTGATTGACGAGACCTATTGTCTATTGTCAGAATATGGGCAGTCTGAAACCTTCAGTGAGAATGAGTCCTTTCTTAGAAAGAAAAAACAAATGTAGCTGTACTTTAGAATGCATTTAAACTAATCTGATATTATAAGGAGGCATATAATACTGTGCTATTGAAATACTTACAGACAGTTTGCTTATGTTGAAGTTTATTTAAGAGCCAGGTGATCTGCACATTGTATAATTGCAAATAAATATATATTACAACATAAAGTATGTATGTATGTATGTGTGTGTGTTTGTGTGTGTGTGTGTGTGTGTGTGTGTGTGTGTGTGTGTGTGTGTGTGTGTGTGTGTGGACGCACATAGTTTTCATCATTTATCATAAGCATCTTATCTCTATAAGATATACATGTTTTTGCATGAAGATCTGCTGCTGCAACAGTACTTATAACCTCATATACTGTGTATCTTTATTACACCTCATCTTTTCTATTTCTTATTTTAACTTCAAGGCTTGCTTGAAACAAAAAGACATTTAGATTAAATGTGAAAAGGAAGCTTCAGCGGTCACTAACGCCATGTTATCTATCGTGGATTAACGATGGACATTTATTGTTCATCACAGTTTAATATCGACCGCTTGTTATTCAGGGAGACCTGAAAGGACTTTGAACGAGGTGTTAGCGACATCTAGAGGACCAGCAGCGGTACTGCAAGGACTCCACCAATCATGTATAAAGTTATTACGTTTACATTTGTGCCTCCCAACATTAAAAAGTGAAATGTAAAATACGATGACATTTATCTGTTCTAACAGTAGGCCTAAGCAGCTTTAACACCGACAGAAACTATGGATATTAGGCAATTCTATATTTTAATTTTACACTTACACATGTGCACATTTTTTTTTTAAACATCATATACATATTTGGAGGTTTCGTATAATTTTTTATACCCAATCCTTAATGTTAATTAAAGCAATAGTTCAGCCAAAAGTGTTTACCCAAATCTGCTTGCAGCCAGGGCACCCGAGACGCAGGTGACTTCGTTTCTTCAATAGAACACAAGGAACACACAATAGAAGAATACAACTAACAATAGAACACACAACTAACCGTTGCAGTCTGTCAGTCATATGATGGTAGTCCATGGCTTCCAAACGTTCAAAAGCTCAGATGAAACCAAATTAAACCCTGCAGCTCGTGAAGAGGTGTTAAGACACGAAACAATCGGTCAGTGCAAACAAAATCATTACCTCTTATACACCACAATCTCTGACTGTCCAGAACATATTGTATAAATATATAAGGAATGGGACGATTCTTCAAAGAGAACCGTTCGGTCAGATAGTGGAAAAGCGGCTAATTGACTTCCATTAAACGACTGAATGACTGCAACGATTTGAGTTGATCATCTTTGTTTGTGTTTTACTGAAGAAACCAAATCACCAGTCCTTGATGCTACTTCTACTGATTTTCCTGAGATGGGGTTAAGAGCAGCGGGTTAAGACCTAAGCCTGCTCAGGCACCTGCCCTTTTGGCCCCTGATAGCTGCTGTTTTTGCCAGAAAATGCAAAAATATATGTATTTATTTACTTGTTTTATAAATCTGCAGAATGTCAGTCCAGACCGGTAGAGTTAGGACCCTTTCTCTTTTGCAGCCAAATACTGAGGCTGTGATGGCCTACATACCAGTGCATGAATAACATGAGCAGGGTCTCATTTGAACCCAAACATGGAGATACTGTAATAATCCTAACTTAAATGTTTGAACAAGCAGCCTACATTGTTAAAAAAAGGATAAGGATCTGTGAGGAAATCCCATTCTAACCTGCCTAGATGTGTTTAGAATTTTTAATGTGAAGTCTATTTTGGGGTCACCGATGCTTTATTCAATTGAACACATGCCTAAGGAGTAATGTTGCTTTTACATGTGCAATGACATTATATTTGACGAGTTATATCACGTGTAGCCTAATATAAGGTCTACCTTGAATTTATTTGAATCATACCCTCAGCTTCATGTGTATTTCTTAGCAAACCTAAGCTAAATATTTTCTTTTTTCGTCCAGTAGGTGGCTTAAGTGACTAACCCACAGTAGAATATAGTCATTATAATTTATTGGGACATTAAATAAGATTTATACAATTAAATTAAGTGGGTACGAAAGATATGCCTATCTAAAAAAATAAAAAATACTAATGATTAATGTGTAGCAGCCGTAGGCTAACTGTGACAAACCTGTTTTCAATTTCTTTCTTTCTTTTTTAAACAGCCTAACTTTTACTGCAAATTGAAAGGCTCACGGAGAAAGTGTTACGCGATCATTTAAAGCCCAAAGGTCCGAGAAAGGTCTTACAGGTTGACAGGGTTTTACTCTTCATTATCAGAAAGGTTCGTCGAAACTTAGAAGAAAGAGAAGGAGATCTATAGAGTTTTACATCAAGTCTGGGCACCTGTAGTGAAAAAATAAGGTCCATTCCATCACAGTCCGAGCTGGCCAGCTCTGTGATCGAGCAGTTCAGTGTTTAAACGTGATCTGATTTACAGATGACTGAGTATTTATGTCGTCTTCTGGTGATGGGCACGAGCGGAGAGACGTAGGCTACGACCCAAAGCTGTCTTAACTAAGCTTTTAGGAATTAAATTTAAATTTTTAGCTACTATTTATTTTTAAATAAACCTACCTGGTATGAGAACCTAACTAAGACTTTTCGTGTATTATGTAGTAGTGTCGTGACGCGCAACAGACTGAAGCCGCGCGCTTAAAGAAGCGTTTTCTATCTCTTTCCAGAAGATGGCGTAACGCACCCACGAGATCAACGAGCACGACGAGAAGCGCTTTCATCTCACAGGGGTGCTGCTTTCTAACTGCATTCACATATTTTATGTGTAATCCAGTCTACTGTATAAAGCGGTGGTGAGACCCGTTTCTTGCTGTTTACAGGCTATGCGGCATTTTAAAATTAGACGTTTTGAAATGAGGCAGTTATAGCCAGTAAAATGGTTTTTTTTTGTTTGTTTTTAAATCAAACCTCATATAAGCAAACACTGGTTTCACTTTATTTTAAAGGTCCCTCGTGAACATTATGTTAACAGCAAGTAACTTTGCACCTACATGTCAACTAACCTTCATTAGAGTATTAGTAGAGTATAGTAGACTGGTAGGGTTAGACTACAATAAGTTACCTATAGTCAGTAGAAAGTCTGCTGGTGGATCATCACAATGAATGATAATAATAATCAGACAGTCTACTTATACTCGAATAAAAATGAGTTGAAATGTGGGTGCATTTTCAACAGATTGTTCAACAGGCACCATCAAAATAAAGTGTTACCCAAATGTATTTTTTATTTCCTCCACCAATTAGTTAATAAAAAAATCTAAATAATATATTAAAATGTTCAGCTATATTGCTGTTTTATATAGATACGACCGCCTAGATCTGTAAGACCTTAGTTCGTGCTCTGTCTGGATGAATAAGCTATGTCTTTCTGGATATATATATATATATATATATATATATATATATATATATATATATATATATATATATATATATATATATATATATATATATATATATATATATATTTCTTTATCCTGGGCAAAAACGCCAGTTGCAGTTCATCTAAATGATGTGCGAGCAAGACACCAGCAGCTAACATGACATCTGTTTAAATGCTTTCATGCTAATACACTCCTCTCCAATGGCGTCTTTGTTAGTGCGTCAAAGATTATTTACAGAATGAGTCAATTGCTAAATGGTTTCATGATTGTTGAGCGGAATCGCCGTAGGAGGCGGTTAGGACTATTGGAGGCTGTGAGGTCGAGCTCTGGCGCGCAGCGGGGCTCCGGTAGGAGCGGCGCTAATTGAGGAGGCAGAGTCTAGGCGGGCCAGCGGAGCGCGGGAGCTCGAGGAGCCGGGGCAGGGCGCGCGTCTTGGAGCTCCGAGCATTGTTTAGGTGTATAAAATATGAGAGCAAAATTTATCGTTCCTATCCCCTCTTTTTTCCCCAAAATAGATGTTTTACGACGATTATGGCCTCGGATTGCCAAAATAGACTCGCTTTATTAATATTCTGCTGCTGTTGTTGTGGATATTTGCTTTTTTTTATTTGTCATATCTAATCGATTTTGTCTTTATGCGCACGTGTATCATAGCTTTTTGTATAAATCGCCCTTTTTGCTATGGTTGCTATGCAGAGAGCTGTCAAGAGTTTTTTTTTTTTTGTAAAGTTAGATTATAAGGCTGCATAGGCTGTTGCTATCGTGGCCAAATGAATGCTGTTTTTAGCACAGCAGTGAAGATGACAGTACGCCAAGTGTACTTTATTAACAACTTTTAGTAGGATACATTGCATTACAAATTAAAAGTGCATTTTAACCTGTGCACTGAACTAGTGTAGCTTGATACCAATTTGCAATTTTTGTTATTAGATGGCTATCTGTTGGGCTACGTGTTTTGCTTCGGTTTAGAAAGTAAGTGCATGTGAGTATTTCTCGTAGGCCTAGTTGTCTGTCATCGCCCACCCACGTGTGAGAAGCAGAGACTTGAGTTTTCAGACTTACGTAACTTTGCAAGGTGTAGCGGTGAAGGAAAATCTGAATATTTCTAGTTTGTCCGCAGTTCATAGGACCTCATCCGAATTAACCTTCAAACGGGCTCTTACACTCTGATCTCACTGCTGATCCTGTATCATAGCCTCTCGTGACCTCTAAATTACTCTGTAATAGAATTACAGTTTTTAATCCCGCTTGCCAGAACGCCTCATCACAGGCTGCTGGGTCGACGACTACACTCGCGGTACTCCTTTAAGAATGAACGCAGTCGCATCTTTTTATGAAATTGGTCATTATTAATCGACTTTAGATAGGCTAACTAACTCGTTCACTGTCTATCCAAAAATAATGCGCACGTCTCTCCAAAGCCAAGCGGTTGTTCAGATCAAAGTATTGTTCTTCTTACGGTTTTCAACCATGGCGTGGAAGAGAGAAACACCGGTCGGTCGTAATATGTCGAAGCTTATGAATTTCCAAAAAAGAAGCTGCCAGCTGAAATAAAAAAAATACAAATCTAACGTAACATTTCAGATGTGAGAAGTTTTAATAATGAATCTTTTAAAATATATAATTCTTTCAGGAGCAGCCTAAAGGTTGAAAATTACAGTGAACGTGTTTTTTTATGTGTAATTATTATTATTATTATTATTATTATTATTATTATTATTATTATTATTATTATTTGTCGTCGCATTTTAGACTACGTTATATTTGAAACATTTTACAACATATATATATATATATATATATATATATATATATATATATATATATATATATATATATATATATATATATGGATAATACGGACAATAAAAAATTTAAATTGATCAATAAATGTGAATAATAAAAATTAATTTCAATTTCATTTTTAGTAGCTCGTTTGGATGATGTTTGTTTGTTGAATTATATTATTTATTGGGCATTTAGCCGACCGCTGTCATCCTGTCGTCTGCCACAATGGCAATAGCCTGCTAATTCACGGTTCCGATTTTAGCTTCACGTACCTCTGTGCTTTTTTTTTTTTTTTTTTTTTTTTTTTTTGTGAGAAGGGGACTGTTTCGGGAGGGAAAAGGCTCAGTCTTGCCAAGAGTGGTTGCACTGACAGGCTATGCCGAGGCTCCACGCTTTCAATCCGGGTCAGAGGGAACTGACGCTCATTGAGGACTGCATGAATACACACGAATAGAAAAGTTGTGTTCAGTTAACCGATGAAATCAGAGAAAAAACAGGGCTGTACAATCTTTTCTTATTGCCGTCTGCGGTCCAATTGCGTTCGTTTGTCTCTGTGCGACGAAGGTTATGGGAACAGGACAAAAAAATCTATTCTGCCTTTTTGACACTCTCGCCGGTGATAATAGTATACACGGGCGTGCATGTGGATGAAAATGTTATGTGCTGTTGCCGGTGTCGCGTACTTATATTGTTGTAGGTTACTTCGCATTGCAAGGTGAAAAATATCTTAAATGCTGTGGGTTAACTCAATCATTAGACACTTTATGGGTAGCTGCAACGAGAGTTTAAGAGAGCAGCCTCTTTGCAACTAATACGTAAAAGCATGGGGCCACAATTTTTTTTAATATGTTGCTGGCGTTATTTTTTTTTTTTTAGCAATATCTTATTATATCTAAACGAAACATAAAAGGCAGTTTAATGCAATAAGCGATTCTCGTAAATAATTCCCCCATCACACACAAGCTACACAGTTTGGCGCTGCTTAACACCTGTTTATCTCATTCTCAAATAGCAGCACTGCTGATATTACAGTGTCTTCTCACGATTTTATCAGTGATAAGCATGTTTAAAACAGTATCGATAAACGAGCGCAGTCTGGATGCTCAAGGTCCCCGTGAAGCGACCCGAAAGCTCTGTCAAGCTTAAAGAGGCAAAAGGTATAGTCTCTCGCGATCAGCCACGTTAATGCAAATCAAAGGTTTCTTTATTTTAGCGCGAGTGTCGTTAGGATCAGTGGATGTCGACTCGAGAGGACGCGCGAGACGCACACGACGCGCCCCGCGGAATTATGAACGTGAGGGAAATAATAAACGCGCGCGGCCTTATTTTCCTTATTTGCCGGTTGCGAGCTGAAAGTTTCGTCCAGTCTTCGTTATCGTCAGCGAAAGGAACGGAGGACGAACTTAATAAGTGTACAGCCTAAACAAATCAGTTTATCAAGCGAGGGCGACTCGACCAATTAAAACAAGTATCTAAACTCACCAGTCTACTTCTGTTTTTCTGTTTTTGCCATCTAAATCAAATTTAAGACGTTATATATATATATATATATATATATATATATATATATATATATATATATATATATATATATATATATATATATATTACGCTGACAAACTGTTTGCATGCGTTTTTAAGTGCGCTGAAAAGGAGCAAAGTAAATAAACTTGTAAAGGAAGTGCTTTGCAGGGTTTTCTGTTGTGCGTGCTCGCCCAGAGGGAGCTTTCTCCTCGCATAGCTCAGTTCTGAAAGAAACGCCGTTTCGTTGACTACAATGGGACACTGGGCCAGGGGAGGAGTCCTCCGTGATTAGTCAATTTAATGGCGCCTTCACTTAATTTTTTTTTGCATTGTGCACTTTAGCCACCGGCCATTAACAAAAAGGAAGACGAACGTTCACCCAAAAATTCGTGCTTTAAAAGCATTAAGAACGGTGTTTGTTGAAGAATTTCGTTGCACGTGTTTACACTGCCGGCCAACTTATTTCACGCTACGCTGTTGTACAGAAATGATAAAAAAAAAAGCTCTGTGGAAATGACACACGTAATGCAGTTTTATAACAAAATTGAATACTGTATTTTCAGTTTAGAAACGTATACATTAACAGAAACACGCAAGAAAGTAACATTGAATTATAAGCGCTGGACTGGAAACATGAAATAGACTTGGTCAGCCGATGACGATATCCAATATTTAGTCTTTTGCATTAATCTCGACTGATGCTTCATGGTCACTAGCGTTCTTTTCATGGCGTAAAACATGGAAACAAAACCGCCTAGAGCACTTAATATTTACGTTTTGACGAATAGTTTTATGTAGGGACACCAAGCCAAGAAAAGTGAACAGGGATAGAAAAGAGAATGGGTATAGCAATATTATTTACAGACTTATTTCTACACATATATTACAGACTGGGAGAATGATCGCATTATTTAAGATATACATAATTCAATATAAAATCTCGAAATAAAAATAAAAATCTGATACAGTCATAACGATTCAGTTCCACATTTGACCAGTACCCCACACAGGCAGTGACAGAAGTGTAGTAAAAAGGTGCTTACGACTCAAATGATTGTCTGATGAACATAAAGGAAAAGAGGATTGCATCCTGGCTGCTCGTCGTCACGCGGACTAAAACAGAAAAAAAGGCGATGGACACCGGTTTCTGGTAATTCCCTCTTCGCGGTGGTCCTGGTAGACATAATAAACGTGGGGCATTTCCCCATATACAAAAAAAGAAAAAATATATATTTAGATATATATATATATATATCATGCAAGTGATGGGGTGGTGGTGGTGAGGAGAGGGAAAGGTGTGGGGTCCATTGAAAGCGCTTGAAAAAAGACGTGCTTTTATGTTTTTCTTTTTATAATAGTAATATCAATTGGTCCTTTTTCATCTTCCCCGATAATTAATCAAGTTCGTTCAGGTCCTTTTTCCTGCATATATTTCTCTTTTGCGTATCATACGTCGCATTCCGAGTCACTTGACGTTACTGAAAGGATCGACGTGCCCGTGTCGACTCGCTCTGTCATGCTCGAGACGCTGGTCGTGGGACTGGCCGCGGTCGACGGCGACTCCGCCGAGCTGCGTGGGGTGCAGCCGGACTCCGAGAGGGACCGCATGCCGTTCTGCCCTATTGCTTGATGCTGGAGCCTACAGCGGGAAAAGTGAGAGAACGGTGTGGCCGTTAGAATAGAAAAGTCCTAGGCCGTTTTCGCTGAAAAACGCGCCTGCGTTTCCACTCGGGCTGGGCTGCGTTAACTGTTAAACGTTGTGTACTTTTAAACCACACAGGTGAAATAGCATTTGCTTAACGTGGTAAAATAAATACTACAGTTTTGTTTTTTTTTTGTTTTTTTTTTGTTGTTGTTGTTTTTTTACGATTGCATAAAGCATGGCCGCTACAGGATTAGGTGTACACGCCAAAATGTGATCATATTTATAGTCTATCCTCAAAATTTGTGTGACCTCTCACTGTGTCTAGTGATGATACAATTATTGCATTTTATCATGGTTACGTGTTCAAATTAGGTGCGATTTGTTGAAGAGGTCAGATTGAGTGTGCTGCATGACCACAATGTCATAGCTCCTGTTTAACGATTTGTTATCATCCAGTCAAGTGCGATTTGTATGATTGTTTGTTTGATTTATTCATTAAATAGTATAAATCGGTTACGCCAGTGCGCTTGGTTTCTTATTCCCTAGATGCACAGTAATATTTAGCGTTTAGGAGGAACAATAATTGGACTCAATCAACTGAAAGACTACTTTACGTTACCGGTAATATAATTAGGAAGTGAAACGGTTAGCCTAAATATGACATTATTTCACATTCGCAAAATGTAAAACATACCAAACACCAAACCTCAGAATAACATGTAACCTAATAACGACGCATTTCACGATGCACGCGGAATAGGTTAGCATCGACGATGTCATATTGCAAAAGTAACTGTCTTAAAAATGTTTGTGACAAACTACTTTCTAGAATGACCGTGGATATAGTTCATTTGGAGAGATTTTACTTATTTATTATTTACAAATGTAACAACAGAGAAATGCTGCTAATGGTGTTTCAGACATAGCTTGTGTGTATTTGTGTAGTTGTAGCTAGCAAACGTGGGGACGGCTATTAAAATATGATTTAAACGCTTCGTGTTAACGACAGAATACTCATTTCGTACACAATACATTTACTGTAAAGCACGTACACGTTTAACTACGTGCTCTTTTTGCTATTTCGGGTCTGATCGACCAAAAACCTTTTCTTTTGCATCCTATTTTTCACACCTTCATGAATCGAAATAGGCACGTCTGCTTTTAAATATTCTGGTTGGGACTTTTTAAAACATCTTACGCGTGGCACGAATAAAAAACATCGTCGCCCCCCCTCCCTAGTCTCTTAACATCTATTTGATCCCGTCTTCGTTGCAGCACTTCGCGTTCACGTTTTACACAACATCGCGTTGATAAAATAGCAGTAGTAACGATTAAACGCTAAGCGCTAAGTTAAACGTGCCTAACGTGACTGACCTGTTTTTTGCTGCCGCTGCCCTGTCTCGTTGTCTCCGGTTTTTAAACCAATTTCCGACCTGTGTAGGAGTGAGTCCAGTGGCTTGAGCCAGTTCCCTTTTCTTGCTGGGGTTTGGGTAGGGGTCCTGAAGGTACCACTCGCGTAACAGACTCCGCGTTCGCTCTTTGAAACAATGCGTCTTCTGCTCGCCGTCCCAGATGGTTCTAGGCAGGGGAAACTTCTTTCGCACCCTGTACTTATCAACCGGTCCTAGGGGACGCCCGCGTAATTTCTCGGCCTCCTGATAGTGAGCCTCGAGCCACATCGCTTGCAGTTTGCCGTGCGAGTCCTTGGTAAACTTGTGGTTCTCCAGAATGTGATAGAGATCGCGAAAATTGCCGGTGTGAAAGGCAACAACAGCCCGGGCGCGCAGGATGGATTCATGCTTGTTGATCGCCTCGCAAGCACCCGGTGCCACTGGAAGCGACCACAGGAAGCGACCCAGCCGCTCGATGTCCCCGGTCTCCTCCAGCGTCTCGCAGACGCTCGCCACTTGCTCCGGAGAGAAGTTTAGGGTCGGTAGCTGAAACATTGACAAGTCTTCGGGAGACCTGGTGCTGGGCGCACTGCTCGCCAAGAGCAAAGGGCGATCAGCAAAGTTTGGCAGAAAGAAATGAGAGGGATAAAGCTCTAAAGGCGATCTGAAAACCATGGAAATGACCTGAGAGAGAATGAAATTTGCGAAGGAAAAAAGAACGACGAATTCAGATTGAATGATTCAATAGCTATCGCCTAATGACACCAGCCTCATAATATCTCCCCCTAAATCCACCGTGAGTGTAGCATTGAAATATTTTGTTTCGCTTTTCTATTGGTCTTCTTGGTGTCGTTGTAGGGTTGTCATGGCAGCCCTGCCAATCACTGTCAAGCGTGCCAATCATTAGCCAGTACGTAGAGGCTTTCACCACTTCGGCTGCGCGCACGGGGGGTTATCAGGAACTCCAATCTCAACAGCACCCTCCCTCCCTTGACTCGTGTGAAGTCGAAGCAGAGTCTCGCCTATTTGTTGAATGGAATGAGCAATTAGTGGGTGGAATATTATTGTGATCTTAACGAGGCTCGTTAAAGTTAAGAAGATATGTAGGGAGAGAAGGCAGGGGTGGGGTCTCGGAATGACAGTCACGGACACGGGAATTTAAATGAAGCGCTAAAACGGAATCTACGGCGGGGTACGCAGATAGGCTGTTTCGTTCTTTAGCGCCTTGTGCGAAGCTGGAGGAGACGCGATGCCGCGCCGGCTCGCTTAACCCGCGAATTCAGGCGCCATAAAAGCACGTATCGAACTGTATCTTTAAAAGGACCGTTTGCTCGCTTTGCGTACCCAACGCTGAAAACTCCCGGATCGTTTTTGCACCGCGATCGCATTTCGGTACGACGCGACTGCTGTGCTCGCGCACTGACGACGCTTAGCCTGCTAGCGGACGGCGCGTCTCCGCCGCTCCGCCGATGCCGCTCAGAGAGCCAACGCTGGCCCATTACCCATGCACGTCGAGAAAAGCACGTGATCGTCGATGCATATTTGCCATCATTTCATTAAACCGCTCTCTTTTGCGGTAACGGCTACAGCCGGGCTATTCTGCGCGCCGCTTAAGGTCGTTAAAACGAGAAAGCCCGTTTCCCGAGAGTGAGATTGGGCTTCCAATGGCATGTTGGTAAATAGGTCTCTCCTGCAGCTGAGAGTTTGTGCTGCACTGTATTTAGACGGGATGTGCAGTCGGTGTTAAAAATGCTTGCGTCCGCTCGATAATAACGACCATATCGATAGAGGCGTAATGAGACGCAGCATCCAGACTTTCTCTAAAATAATGCTGAAATAATTAAATGCATCTTCCAGAAACGAGATGCATGCGTCTCTTTCAGATATTTGATTTCACCTTTTCAAATAATCCTGCACGTAAATCGGATAACGCAGTTTACTTGTATGAACTTTTCTGTTTCCTATTCCGGTTAAACTTTATCATTAGCCTCCATAAACAAACGCGGCGCGAACCGAGGGGCCGGGGAAGAGATCCCGGTAGATACATCGGGTCACGTTGTGTCTCCAGGATCAAAATCTGGAAACTCAAGTGAAGTAATTCCAAGAGGCACTTGAAGCGGTCTCTTCGGAAACTGTGTTGTTTCATCGTTGAACTTTGTTTTTGGCCAAACTGTTTTACATCTCTTGATCGCGTCACGCGACGCAGGCCCGGTCCCCCCGATAACGTGATTAAAATAATTAGGTTCAGGAGACACCGGTGTAAGCTGTAATAGTGGAAATGGCTTTAAAGCAGGACAAAAAACCGTGCTGAGTTGTCGTAAATTCACTTTGTTTAACATAGCCTTTGTTTTCGTTAAGCAAGTCATTAGCATCCCCAAATAAGTTCATTCACCTGGTTTAATCGTCTGTTTATCCCCTAGCTTTCATTGCTCTGTTCTATGCCAAAATCAGCGGGGAGCAAGGTCCTCAATACAGACGAACGTTTAGCTCCGTCTTTGTTTATTTACTGACAGAGACTGTGAAAGAAGAACGCAATAGACAGCGGATTATTTCGCGATATGCGTTTCTGTAATACTTTCGGTATTTTTGAGCAAAGTGACATCACGGGTTTGAAACTTAACGCGTAATTTCGGCGTTCACCGTCTCTCCGAGAGAGCCGTATAGCCCAAATAAAGCTAAGCGTCGTCAGCGTGCCAGAGATCATTGAGAAGAGCTCGATGGCACGAGAAGGTAAGCAAAGCTCTCTTTTCAAACTTGCCCTCACTTCTTATCGCACGAAAACGCGTCCTCCCGCGCTCTCACCAATGTTGGCAACCACGCGGTTAACATGCGTGAGTAATTTAACGCATTGTGTGGCGAGTCGGGGACTTGCAAGTGTTTGAGGAGGAAAGGGCACGGGACAGTGCCTTCTTTAAAGGTTTCGTTTCATTTTAAACACTTATTATGTTTTTTTTCCCCTTCTTCGCATCCACTTAGGTCATAACACATCGCCAAACAGGAAATCGATCTTCAGGTGACGGCTGCAGAAAAGCAGAGCTCTATCAAGAGACGTCTTCTCGGAAGCGGTGTGGTTTGAGCCTTTCAGTTTTTTTTCTCTTTTCTTAAACTAACTTACGGGTTGTAAAACTGGAAGTGGTTCCATCGATTCTGATTCATCGCTTACTCTTTTTTTTCCCCTTTATGTCACGTCTCTATACTGCACGTCTTTCCCGCTATATTTTCCCGGTTATGTTTTCATCCAGTTATAAATTAGTGGCTATTATGTTATAGGCTGAAACGCCGCTACAGTTCCGTCCTGAGTGGACTTTATTTAGTCCGCGTTGTTTATACAAGAGTGCACATCTTTTGAATCGCATTACTTATTTTTTTTTAATTGCTAATTGTTCCGAGAGACTCACCAGAGTTGGTCAAGTTCTTAAGAGTGTTTAGGGCTTCATAAAAGACACCGAGATGCAGTTCATAAAGCGAAGGCGGAAGAATAAACGAAAAAAAAAAAAAAAAAAGCCGTGCGTATTCCCAGATTGTCGCTCGCGAAGTTGTCGTCCTCTGCCGGGACGGTGCTCTCCCTCCGTGAACCGCGCGAGACAAACGCAGCTTGCAGCGTCGTGGGGCCGTCGTAACGGGGCGCAAATGCCCCTTTCCATTCTCCGCTTAGGGTCTTAACCTCGGCTGTATTTTGAATCCGCGTGGTTTAACGTAGGCAGCACGATAGATGAGTTTTATTACTTCTGCCTGTACGATGTAGGGAGCCGATAAACCGTTCACAATAAAAAAAAATATTGAAATGACAAACGTTTGATATGTGTCATTTGTTAAAGCAAATTAGGTCAATTTATAATTGTGTTACGTGCTGATCATCAAGCTCGCTCCACGCTGTTCTCTTTATCATTGATTTGAGCATTAATAAAAAAAAACCGCAAAGGCTACATTGGTTATTTTAGTTAGGTTATTAGTTACGAGTCCCCGAAACCTCAATGATAAGTTACTTTTTTTTCCATGGGCTGGGGGGAAGGAGGCGATGTGCGAGCACCATTTTCAACAGAGATGACCCCCCTCCCTCCCTCTCTTTTTTTTGTGTGGTCTCATTAAGTGGGTATCCTGCTAGGTCTGCGGAGTTACACGGGAGCTGTCCAATCACTGCATTTGCACGGCTTGTTAGCGACATTTAATGAGGGTTCTCTGCGAACCGAGTGAATGGCGCTTCAATGTTAGATTTACCTTGTGTCAACTCGTTACTTCTAATGAAGCCATTGGAGGTTTCGCTTGTGAATGGAGCCGGACGCCTGGAACTGCAGGCCCTCTTTCTTCCGGTTTCTCCTAAAGCTTCGGCTTGGCCCAAATCCACAGTTTGTGGTGTGGGTGGTGAGGACGTGCACTGTATTTTAGGGGGGTCGAGCGGAGTAAAGGGGATATTCATAAACAGATACGCTGTATCCATTCTATTGTGCGTTAAGCGATTATGTTGATTTTAGGACCTTTTCGGGGATCAACGTGATTATCCTTGAAGTGATAAAAGAGCTACTCTAGTTCTCTCCTCGAGATAAACGTATAGCCTACACTTCTCTGAGATCCACCACTACAATCACATTTCCACAGTTTTTAACAGAGACGTTAAATGGGTTTTTACATAGTCTTGTGTTTAAAAAGGATTAAAGAAATTACTCAGTTACTCAAAATAATAATGCATCCTAATATCACTAATTTTCGGCTATATAGATTATGTACAGTATGATCACTGTGGAATGCATTTCTTTCTGCATGAATGTATTTTTTATAAAATCGTCTGCTTAAAGAGTATGGTCAGACGAACTAGTGAGCCATTTAACCTAGTTTCTGATTTTACAATACTAGTTTTCATCAACAAAATAAAACGTTTTTTTTATTGTAATAATTATATAGAAGTAATAGACTAAGCAAATGGTTTAAAACGTAAGAGGAGCATGTCGAGATGCATCGATTTGGGCTAATATTAGAAGAAGAAAAAAAGCATAGGAATTTGACGTGGTTAAATTGCATTTTTGTAGGCTACATCAGGTTGTTTTGTCAATCTTGCAGGTGCAAAATGACACGATATAGCCCACCGAGGCCGCTGTCAAAACGACCCGAGGCAACCCGACAATAATTCATAAAGGCTGGCAATCTGTCACTTTGCATTCAGCAGGAGTTTTCTATCAGAGGTTTTAAATAGGCAGAAAGTGAAACGCGGGTCTGCGCCTAGTAAGACGAACCAAACTAGAGCAAACCGTCAACATGGGCGAATTATTAGCGCCTCACTTGAGCTGCTGCTGAAAGGGCAGACCCATTCATGATTTTGCTCAGTCTCTTCGTCCATTCCCCCTTTAGCCATTCATGCTATATTATGATTCATTTACAAGATGTTAGAAAAATTAAACTCGGGCGTACGGGTGGGACATTTTGTCACTTTAACCGATTTAAAATTAAATTAGTATTTCAATAGTCTTAAATTTGTGTATCTAAATGATTTGTGGAATAGGACACTTTATCCATATATCATTATTATTATTATTATTATTATTATTATTATTATTATTTTTTCCCTTCACCATATAATTACTGTTCTTTAAAAAAGTATAGCCTACTGTAGACGTAACGAACTTTAAACACAACCTAAGTACGAGGGCTAGATTTAAGAAAAATGAATTAAGCTACTAAATTCTTTAAATGTAGAATTACTCATTCTTTTATAACAACACATGCAATTTTTAAATAAAATACAGCGATGAAGATTTTTTTATTTGTGTTTCATTATTGTCCGACTGGCTTGTTCACATTTAAGCGAATCTCAGCGAACACGGTGCTTAATAATGCAAAATGCAACCTGTCCTTCCCTACTGCCTAAACCGCTGTGTTTAACATAAGCCTTTCCCTCGTCCTTCATTTGACAGGGAGTCAAGTGACTGAAAAATTACACGAGTGAAACCAGCATATTTAAACGGGACAAGCCCTGCTATTGTAGCTTGACGTGTTTTTGTTCCTGTTATCGAGAATGACAGTGATTGTTGCTCGAGAATGATATATAATAATTGCATTTTGTTTTGCTCACATCAGGTGTTTTTTTTTCTTCTTCTTCTTCTTCTTTTCTCGACACTTGCCTAAACCGCTGTATTTAACCGTGATACGCATTTGAATGTATTAGATGATGTGTTGATATTTGATTGATACGTCGAATGAGGCTGCTGGTTCTCAAATTATATATTGACATCTTGTTATATCCCCATGTTTGGGACAAATATCGAATTAGTGCGTCTGCGTGACCTCTGCTGACCCACGACAGCTCTCGTTTGTAAAGGTTACCAGGAAGCAATTTGCTAAACATTAGTATTAAAAATGCTTATCTCTGATATCAACTTACAGTAATTCCAACTCACTTGGGGGGGAAAAAAGACTTAGGCCTGCGCGTAAAAGCAAACAGTGCGGAGTATTTATTACCGACGCTCCACCCTGGGACTGTCCCTTGACATTCGTAATAAAATGTTTAACTTTTCATTAAATGTAAGCGGTTTAAATACGAACCACTTGCCTTCTCGGAAGTTTAAGTCAGGAAGGCGAATGCTGAGATGTTTAGGCCTGCTTGCTTGGCGTTAACTCGGCGGTGACTGGAAGTGTAGCATCCAGAACTTGTTATTCATGGGTGAAAAGCATCTGTCGAATAGGATTTCTGTCTAAAAGAAGAGTCTGACCACAGAGATCAATAGAGGACGTCTGGGTTGCTGCAGGAGATGCAGTGCGCTACATCGCTGTGACAGGTACAAGGAGACTACTTTGAGGAGGCGCTCCGGACATCAACAGGTAGATCTAGGCCTGACCAAAAGCTAAGGAAAGAAAACGAGAACACCGAGTGATTCAGGATGAATCAGGGGGTCACGATGGGGTGGGGGTTATTACAGGCCTGACGCTAACATTTCTCAACGTTTTATAAAACGACTTTGATCAAGGGAAACGTCTTGATAACACATAAGCCTATTGCAGAACTGACGTTTCAGGAAGTTACCAACAAAGAACTATCCGGCGTTTTAGTCTGTTCCCTCACGGACGATGTTTAAAGACGGAATCAACGAGGAAAATAATTCTTCGCTATTTTCTTCTTCTTCTTTTTTTCAGATTTCTATTGCTCACAACACGTGCCATTCTATTTCGGTTGACGTGATTTATACCGTTTTGTAAAATGACTGAACCGTGTTATGCTTGTCATTGTACTGCCCGGCCGAAAACATAAAAGAAGCACATTTCGTTAAACAGCTAATTTTAGATTGAATTTATATACAATGAAGCAAAGCTTGTGGGAAGGTTTGAGCCAGGGGTTTACAGTCTGTCGGATTTGTGTGACTATAGTGTCTTCAATTCACAATTAATTATTTCCTTTGGAAAGCTGTCTGTGACACCCAGTGATAATGTTTCCCTCGTGTTTAATTGGCGACCACTTAAACTTTCACAGTTGTTGATTATTAGAGACGACCACAAAAAAAAATCTAAACAAAAAAAAACAACAACAGTTGTTCTGGCGAAATCCTGAAAGGCGTAATTAGATGTCGTCTACATCTAGTAGTCTAGATCGTAATTAGTCTAGCTTCTAAAGCATTGTTTTATAGCGCAGGTACTTGACGGCAATTTTTTTTAATCAACACACATGCATTTTTTATTAGATCACTTAACTAAATTATTTGCAGATACTCAAGCAGATGTCAAAACGTCTTGAAAATGTTTGAGTGACCGACTGACGACGATACCAAAATGAAAAATTAATGACTGACAGCTGTAACCTGTAGCCTGCCCTCGGTCTTTCAATATCTGTGATGGTTATCCACAGCACAGCCTCAGACTATTTTCTCAAAAATACGAGTTTGCTATTGATTTACGACCTCTTATTCCCTGATACGGACCGAGAAACGAGCGAGAACGAAACCCAAAATAATCTAAATAATTCTCTACGTTTTTGGATTATTATAGGGGCTTCTGCAAGCATCCATAAGGCTGCCTTACAGCTGCAGGGGGTCGTCAGATTGTTTGCCGCGAACGAGACGCCTGTGCGCGCGCACTCACGCAAGGTGAATCCAAAGGCAAAATGTCGCGCAGAGGTAATGGGAAGTTATTGGGAGGCTGTCCTGCCATATTGTCCCGCAGGTCTGCGGTTCACGGCGGGGTTAAAGAAACTGTTGATATCTTTGTTTGCTCCCTCCGCAAATCCCTTTCCTTCCTAAAAGAGGATGTGTCCTGCCCAGCAGCGCCGCGCTCACCGGCTCGCACCCCTGTTTGTTTTTATAGGTTTACAACATTGACCAAAACAGGAACACAAATAATATCGCGACGTCATAAACTGCACGGTTCGGTCTCGTCTTTGTGAAAGCAAACACCCGTCCTCGAACTCAAGTGAATTCTTTGTCTTTGGCTATTTTTGTCTGCAATAACCCAGAAAATCCTTCCGCCTGTTTCCGAGTAACCCGCCATTGTGCGGGAAGGGGGAAAAAAAAGAACATTTGCTCAGTCTCTCCATCAGCATTCGACCTTATTTAACAATAAGCCTTTCGCGTGAAAGCGGGCGTGCTTTAAAACGCACACTGGGTTGTGATGATGTATGATAATTCGTTTAAAACAATACAATTTCACGTTTCAGATCGTCTGTTGTTGCTGTTATATGTTGATTTCCTAATTGAGCGCACTTGATGATCTTTGGCATGGTATACGATCAGCTGCATGCACGTTCTCCTTTCCTCTTCTGCGTTGCAGCTCTGTGCCGTCTTTGAACGCAATGGCTCGTATTACTGAGGAGCTTGCAGTATTTGACCCATCAGAACAATAACATTGTTTGTCAGCCTGTCACTACTCGGATGACTGAGCTGCTAGCGGTGTGTGAGTGTGAGAGTGTATGTGAGACTGACTCTGAGTGTATGAGATAAAGAGACAGAAGGGGAGGGAAAATATTGTTATGTCCTCTGTATTCCAGAACATGACTTGAGGCTCTTAGCACTTTTTCATTTTTTTTTTTCTGTGTATGTGCGCGTGTGTTTGCATGTGTTGATATTGCCTCCATTAGCCTCATTAGATCTGTTTAGCTGCAGAGCATCACAAACAAGCCGAACATCATTAGAGCTCACATCTCTCTCACTCTCTCTCTTTCCCACTTTTCCATTCTCCTCATCTCTCTAAGTACTGCTATCAGGTGGTGTAAACCTGAAAATCCTAATGCTGTTGTGCAACTTATGTTATAAATCAAGACAGTTTTTATCAAGAACGCTGGGATAAAAATAGTATTAAGCAGTCTTTTATTTTTTTTTAAAGGCAGTGATACTATTTTACAGGGAGACATTAAACTGATCAAAACAGCAAAAGACTTTAATACTGTTACAAAACATTTTCCACAACAGAACCATTTTCAACTAGTAATTGTTCAGAATCACCATTGGAATGATTTGAAGATGCATTAGCTGCTAAAAAATTAAGTTCGTCATTAAAGAAAAAAAATAAGATAAATAAAATATTTAGAAACCTTGTTATGGTCCCAGACTTTGCCTTTATTGTACAGTTGTTCAACAGAGGGGGGGAAAACCATACGGCAATGGCGTTTTATTAATAATTAAATATTTTGGGGATTTTCAGTGGGCGGTAACTTAAAAAAAAAATTGTAATAGAGTAGATCTTTCAGAATGAAATACAGTGAAATATTAATTCAAGCGTGTGGTACTGAAACTCTAGTGTACAAGCTGTAAATAAATGAGGCTGGAATGTGCTACACGACTCCACTGGACAAATGTGAACAATAACAAAATGTAGTGCTGTGTAATCCTGTATCTAAAGTATAAATCCTAAATGAAATTCCATAAAAGGATTAGTAGAGTGTCACAGAGGAGCCGGTTAAGAGTACCAAAGGTAATTTGTAACCTTAGCAACTACTGGAAATGGGGATTATCACAGCCATGTGGGCCGCCTTTGTGGATTGGGCCAGAGTGAGGTTGCCCAGGCTACAACCCGGATTCCTAAATCATCGTAAAGATTTACAGACAGATTTAGAAATTCTAATTTATATAGAGGAAATAATTCTAGATACCATCGTACCTATTTATTTTATTCGAATCTTTAATGGCGTAACTAAATTGTACGGTTTAACTGCGTTGATATGTGTTGTTTTCAAATGAAGGAAGATCTCTACCAGGCTGAAAAGCGCTTTCAGGGTGCTGCCACCTTTTAAAAATTAAATGAATTGAGAAACGAGAATGATTTGGACCAGAGCTGATGTGGTAACTGGATTCAACTGGGTTGTCGTCCAAAGCTTCGGTTCAAAGCAAGAAACTCCCAGTCTAGCGTTTAATCAGGGAGGCATTATCCAGCAAGTTTAACCACTTTCTTGTTGGGACTTCTCAAATGTCTTATTGCTTAATCATGTGGAAGTGACAACAGCCAAACCCTCTCTATCTCTCTCTCTTCTCTCACTCTCTCTGTCATTCTATTTTCATTTCTTTGTAAGTTTGGGGAAGCTATTAAAGCAACAGTAAAAGGCTTCACAAATGACATTTGCTGACATTCAAGGAAGTGCATTTATCAGCCAAGTACAGTTCACCTTGGTGAATGAAATCCATTTGTGCCAGTGTCTGCCTGGTGGCCTCTCTTTCTCTCGTTTGCTCTTTCTTTCTCTCCCTTTCTCTCTCTCTCTCTCTCTCTAAATTGATGCCCAGCGAATGGGGAAATGGCGAGGTGGCGCACGGTGCGGCAGCTGCTCTCAAATGTCACGCTGGAAAATCTTTAATGGGCTAAGTGTAGCCTTTCCGGCCCCAACTTGTCAGGTAATCAGAAATCTCTGTGACTCCTCTCCCTCCTCTCTCCTCTTCCCACATTTCCAAGCTCCCCAGGGCCACATCCCAACATTAATTACACGTTATTCTGTTCGGAACTCCACCGCCGTGAAACAGATAGACTGCTTTTAAAAGTCAAGACACTGGAGGAAAAATCTTCACTGCTTGGTTATACATTTATGATCTACAGGGAAGCTTCTTATGCTCTTCGCTTGTTTCAAAGACGTAACTGTGAAGGAACTCGACGTAATGGACAAAGTGGACAGTATTTCTTCTACACGTTATGCTTCTATAGCAGACAACACAATTATTGAGAATGTATTTCTGATTTATTGATATGTGCAACTTGTCAATTTGTCATGTGATTCATGATTGTATAAAAGCTGGATACAAACAATAAACAAGAGTATTTTCTACATTATTATTGTTGTCGAAGTGATCTTTATGAGAATATCTATCAACATTTACAAAAAGAGATTTTTTTCACATCATTTAAACCCCATCTAGATGATTTTTTGTTTTGTTTTGGCCCGTCTTCAATGTTTAGGTTTTACCTTTTTTGAAAACGTTTTAGTTAAACGACTGAAGAACAACTTGAATATTTTTTCCATAAGCCCACTAAGATGCCTCTTCTCCGTCGTATAGCTGCACGTAGATAGTGATAGTGTAAACGAAGTCAGCCTAGCATTAGAATATTAGCATTTAAGCTACTGTTGCATGAAGGTGATTAAAATGCTAATGCAGGAGCAGCCACCGCTCTTCAGGGTGCTTTGTCCTGCTCAATATCCAGGTCAGGATATGCGATGTACAGACACGTCAAGTCATTGTTGAAAGAGCTAGAGAGAAGTGGCTTGCCGTTGATTAGCCACCGAACCTCCAGCCCCATTCAACAGAGTTAATAACTTACCGTGAGGAAACTCTGTATGATAACATTTATATAAGTGAGAGGAAGGTATAGCACAGCGTTGAAGTGAGTGATTTAAAGTTGCCTGCTAATCTTTCTTTAACTTCACATTCCAACCAATAGTGAACTCGGTTCGATTCTTACCTTTAGTGCGCAAAACTGTGCCGTGCATTTTCAAGTTTCTCGGGTAGTCTCTGCACTGAAGATCAGAACATGCAATCATAAGGACATGGCTTGAAAACAGAGGCTTCTGAATGGAGCTGACCTTTTGTGTCAGAAAGCTTTCCACTGTAATAACTCTATTTCCAGCACAGTCAGGTACAAGATGGCCGATTAAGTTTCTCCTAAAGGCCATCTGAGTGTAGGTCCTTGTGACTCTTGTTCTCAACCTCAAGGTGGTGCTGATGGGGAGAAAGGTGGTACTGTATCGTGTGTACTGTAAATATGCACGGAGAGAGTATAAGAATTTTAGATAGCAGGCAGGCATATAATGTATTGCTGGAGAGATGCACAGCACAACACAAAACGCTCTCACGCTGAGGGATCAGAAACGTGAAGAGGTTGTTGTCAGTGTCACGAGGGCTGTGTAACACACTCGCGCACACACACACACACACACACACACACACACAAAAGACACAACTGCTGTCACAGAGGGAGTGGACGGGCTATTTGGATACGTGCAAGCTACTCTCAGCAGTGGATGTCCGCACATCTCCACTGGCAGCCTGTCGAAAAGTGCTTTTCTGTGTTAGAAAAAAATAATAATTTTTTTTTTTTTTCCTTTCCATAAACTCCCTTGACACAGAGCTACTGCTGACAGAGCGCTGTGTCTGAAAATCTCTCGCTGTTATGATATCATGCCATGAAAATAAACTGCCACGGAGTCACTGCCTTATCAGTGCACACCTCTGAATAAACCATGTGCCTGGGACAAAGCGCAATCTGCATTACAGAACAGTGTAATCATCGGCCATTATCATCGCGGTTAACACTGTGCTACTTTTCAATGTTTTTTTTTTTTAATCATAACTAATTAATTTAATAACCCACAAAAGCACCACGCCTGCAAAAGAGCGTGGAGAACAGCAGCGAGATAAGATTTCTATGAAATAATTCGCTTTAATAGTGTCAGTGACTGTAGCACTTCACTGCCATCAAGGCTGCCTTGCTTTAAACGAGAGGACATGCAGTAATCATTATTCTTTAATTTTACTTCAAGGAGCACATAATTAATTCCTCATCTTGAACTTCGAGGGAAAAGCGGAATTCATTTAGAACCACGCAAGATAATGTGAAATCCCCTACTATGATGTAGGGCAGCAGGGCTCTGCTGTTGCCGTCCTGCTGTTCAAAGCAGATGCTGCAACAGCGACATTGTGGAATTATCATTTCTATTTCACTTCAGGAGTACGTAATGGGGTCAAAATATACCGGGACATCTGTTAATACATTGGACGCGGGCATAAATAATTAGCGCTATTTAAAAAATAAATTGCACTATGTTGCAAACATGTCATGTATTGTTTGCTGTAAACACCGTAGGTCACTGTGGAATAATAAAAATTACTGTAATGGTTTTAAAGGAAGTCTGTGGTCACCAAGGCTGTGTTATATAAATAAATAGAAATAGAAATAAAATGTAAAAAAAAAAAATAATAATAATAATACTAATACAAAGTAAACTTAAATGAAAGTGTTTTTGTGCTGAAATGAAAAATTTCAAGAGCCTCCAAAGATTATTTTAATACGCTGATTTGGTGCAATTATTGTTAGTGCTCAGTTAAATAATAGTTTTTCTCATCGGTGTTCAAGTATTTTTGAAGAATTCAGTTTTTTGGAAATGTTTTGTGAATAAGTTTTTGTTGAAACGTTGCGCATTTTTCAGGATTCTTTAATAAACAAAAGTTTAAAAAGTTTAAAAAGCATTTTTTTGAAAATATAAATGTTTGTTTGTACTGTCACTGTTGAACAGTTTAGTGCGTCTTAACCGAATAAAATTATTAGTATATTTTCTTTCCTTTTCTTTTCTTTTTAAAATCAAGCTCTACTCCGAACGTTCAGCAAAACCAGTGTGTAAGAATGATTTCCGAAGGATCGTGTTATTTCATAAGAAAAAAATACTGAAAATAATAGAAAAAGCTGTTTTTTCAGCCTCTGTGATCTCATTTTGACCTTTCTGAATAACTGAAAAAATAGAAAAAAAAAAAACAGCAGATGTCGGAAACTACCACATTAGAAAGTCCCGTACTGGGATATTCTGCCTTTCTCACGCACAACTGATAGGCTGCAGATAAATTATAGTGTAGAGACAGTGACACAAGAATGAATGCTGTCAGTTGTAATACAACACCGAGATCAAAGGTTTACCAGAGTAACAGTCAGTACAAACCATCACTACTGCCTTAAAATATAATGATGATGAAGATGCAGGTGTGTAAAAAATACTAACACCTTCATTGTCTCCAGATTCCTTCGGCGGTTTTCTTACACATCAAATAACTCGTCGATCGGTCATGACAACAGGTTCTTGACCCCTGCGATGTTAAGTATGCAAATTACATGTGAATTATGAGCATAAATGGCATTTGAAAATCTTCTTTTATGACACAGAAGAACGCTTTGTACTTAATCTGACTTGGAATGCGAGGTGTTAGAAATGACAGGACACACACACACACACACACACACACACACACACACACACACACACACACACACACACACACGGTAAAATCACATACAAGTTCCCAGGGCATATTAACCGAGATATTTCCTGCGAGAGCTGTCAATCCGAATCGCAAACCAAGTCCAGACGGGTCGTGTGCATGTGCGTGTGTTTACAAAAATTGATCTGAGCCTGTGCGCGAATTTGAGTGCCAAGTGTGTGAGGGTTTCGCCGATATTTTGACATGCACAGGTGCCCTGAATCGAAGAAATTAGAGAAGCCTTGTGTTTGTGTGTGCGTGTGCACCGTGAATAAGAAGCCGACGTGCCTGGGCAAAGGAATCGGGTGTTCTTCTTTTAGCATCTCTTAACGCACAAAGGCTAAGGATTGAGTTTCATCAGTCTCCAGTTTACACAGACTTTAATGAGCAGGCATGAAATTGGCCTCTGCGATTACCTACTAAACCCATAACCTGTTGGAGCAAGGCCCGGGGGCCTGCCTGGAGCCTGACTGCCATCGACCTTCATGGCAACTAGACATTAGTGACGTGAATGATAATCTGACAGCCTGACACCTTAGTTAAGACCAACAAGAAGCTGGAAGAATCAGCTTTAAAGCCCTCTGTAACATGATAAACATTTCTATCGGCTTGTAAGCAGCACATAACATCATTGCTATCATTTTCTCGGCTAATGACGGTTATGTCGGCGAGCGCGCATTGATGCCCGCGGGCAGATTGTGTAAATGAAACAGAAAACGTACAAATT
Organism: Puntigrus tetrazona; assembly: GCF_018831695.1. Classification (NCBI taxonomy): domain Eukaryota; kingdom Metazoa; phylum Chordata; class Actinopteri; order Cypriniformes; family Cyprinidae; genus Puntigrus; species Puntigrus tetrazona. Next base: position 6,689,743 of record NC_056711.1, on the reverse strand, counting down.
ACATTGTCAATTCAAATTTAAGCAAGCAACGCCGCGCGTTCAATGCACCGGCCCGCGGTCCCTCTAGTTATCTGTGACAGAACGACACGTCGCAGGCCTGCTGGAGGAAAAAAAAAGCGACAGGCAGCAGCAGCGCCTCGAGTACACCAGAGAGGAGACGCGCGACGACATGAAAAATTCATCGTCTCTTCCTGGTAAATCACTAGGCTGTTTTAATTTACGCAGGAAAGAGGCCGTGTCGAAGGCCAGTTGCTGTTCTAATTAAACTGATACAACTCTCAGAATTGGCGCGCTCGTCACCGGCGGTCTCCGCGGCGGCTGTCATCGCCCGCCTCGCGCATCTTCAGACTATTTGAAAATCAATTATCTCAACAAACCAGCTGTAAGGACTGCGTGCCAGCCACTTATTCCTGAAGTGAATAACTTATTTGAAATTCATTACGGCACGGAGGGACGGAAGTCTCGGGTATTTCTTTCTTTATTTATTTCCGCCATTTATCGGCATTCTTTAAACAACGCGCAATCTCATTTTCATGTTCTCTTAACCTCCATGACTATTACATGATTTCACCTCCGTCATCGCCTCTGTCTGCAGATTGTGGTGGAGTAACCTTACCGGCTCTTTTCATTTATTTATTACATGCAAATCAAAGCACTCTTGGAGGTTCTCGCCCGTTTTGCATAAATATTGATGGGTACGGTGCAAGCCTGTGTGTTTGTTTGCGCGGGGAGGGCGCCGAGGGGGCGGGCTGCTCAAAACATTATCTTTGCACCGTCAGATTGACCTAGCGTAAGAACCCGCTGCACATTTTGATGACATCCTTTTTTGTCACCTCTTTTGCAGGGTAGATGACAGGCCGGGGATGAGCTTCAAGCAGCGGCGTGTATATGTGTATGTATGTAACAGGCCTGTGGAGTGTTTGTGTGTCAAGGACGTTAGCGGGGTGGACAGCTGATGGACACCGGCGTGGAGGAGATGTGATAGTGAGTTGATGCAATGTCACTCGCACTCAGATCTAACCTGAGCGCTCCCTCCCAGTCGCCGCCGTGCCTCGGTTCCTCCCTCTGCAACTGCTTTCTCCCTATCACACTCCATTCCACACCCCCTTGCTGTATCTCTGTCTCTCACGATGTTCGTTCCTAGCCTTGCTTTCCTTAAGCCCTTCACACAGGATCAGGTCGCAGGCGTGAAGGGGGGGCCGAGAGAAAACGAGAGAGAGAGCCGGAGAGCGCTTTATCAGCAAGTCTGCTCGATGGGCTTGTCAGCCGTGAGTCAAGAAGGGTCACCGTGGTGACAGGAGGTGTCACTTCCCTGCATCGCCGCCTTTTGTGCCACCAGCTGCAGTCTTGAGCACGCTTTTCACAGACCTGACTGGAGCTGTGCGCACAACATGTGTGTGTGCAGCGTGCGATCGAGATACTACCGCTTTTCCATTTATTCCTCTGCCGGCGAAGTGAGGCTGTGCCGTAAAGGTGGTGTGCATAGCAAGAGCGTTCAGCAGTTCTTGTAGACTGAAGGAGGTGACGGTATCACATGACCTAAGACTAAACGTGCACGTTCATTGGTAGAAAGCATTTCTTTCGTATATTGATCCGTGACTAGATCTCATGCACTTCTTCAGCCTGCAGTGCGTAGGCGACGGCAACATGCCTTTTCAGAAATGACGGATGTGCAGCAGACTGAAGCGAGCTTTTGCACTGAGCTACTGTGAGATTTCACGTCTAATTCCTGTTATTTTCGTTAACGGGATACCCTAGTGAAAAATAAATATTCTTAAATATATTGAAATACATTTATTTCATGCTAAGTATGATACAAATACGTTTACATATTTATGTAATTAATAAAAATATTTCACTTTTGGTGTACTAAACTGGTAGACTTAAAGTCTGCCAGCTAATATTGTACTTAATGCACTTTAATCGCACAGAAGTAGTGGTAAAGATATACTAAAGTATGACTGTGGAAACTATTGCAAGTGTACTTCAGGTACACTTTAAATATCTTCAAAGATCATACTGTCCTCGTCATCAGTAGTGACTTTACAACACATTGGGCTTGAATTTAAGAAATGTGTGTTGTGCACAAGTACTACTCCAAATAAAGTTTAAATGATTTTTATATCAATAAGTCGTTAGCAATATGTTAGAAAATGTTTATAGATTTGAAATATATTTAATGTCTTTTCTAGTAGGGTAGTTAACCCCCCAAAATACATTCCTTTCATCTTTTCAATCACCCTCATGTAATTTCAAACTTGACTTTCTATTTTTTGTGAAAGGCGAGAGCAGATATTTTTGCAGTACACTAGTATTTTTAGACTTTCACTGTACAGGCAAAAACACAAACATTCTTAAAATATTTTCTTCTGTGCTCCTCTGAACTAAGAAGAGCATACTGTTTTGAAACGACACGAGGATGACAGATTTTTCCTTTTTCCGTCGAACTATGCCTTTAACGGTAACACCGGTGCAAGTGCTCCGTGAGTGTGTGTGTATGGTGTTGTTGCTGCGGTGTCCATTGCGCATTCCCTGTACAGTAATGTAAGATTAAGTAAAGGTGTTCTCTCATTCAGTCTCAGGCTAGGGGCTCACAGGAAATCAAAAAGCAGAGCAGAAGGAAAATGGGGTCAAATTGCCTTTCAGCCGCCGTAATCTTCAAATCGTTGGGAAATTACCTCAGGAGTGAGCGCTAGCAATTTGTTTCTATTCTGAGTAGTGGGATGAGAAGGCCACTTGAATTACTTAATTTCAGAATTTGACGAACACACAGACATGCTATGCACCGTGTGTGCTCAGAACCACTGAAAGGGAGTTGTTTACATGCAAAAAGAGAATGGGAGCTGCAATCGATGGCCAGGCCATTACAGGATATGCTTAAATGTGGCAGAAACGTTTTAGCAATTTGCCAGTGTCCAGATTCTGCAGAAGGAATTATTTGATCAATATCATTGCTGGCTAATAGACAAGAGTAAATTATATGATCAATGGCGCTGCCCTGTGTGTGCAGGACAGTGATATACCTTTGTACTCACTTTGTCCTTGTGCGTGCTTGTGCACGTATGTGGTCAGTGCTTGTATTTGTTTTTTCTCAATGTGCCTCTCCGAGCACAATTAGAGGCTATATTTGTACAGTACAGGCCATGGTGTATTGAATTCAATCTTTGAGGTCGCGATTTCCATTACTGCATTACAGATCCTCAGCCTAATTCTAAACATTAAGCTCTGTACTGTGAAAAAAATAAATATTTATGTAACTTTCTCAACTTTAATGTCTGTACTAGCTCGAGAAATGTTGTGACGGCGTGCTAACTTTCCCCCGATCTAAAATGAGACGTGTTTACGTGTCACTCCCGTGGTTAGATACACAGGAGTATGTTTAGTTATCTGAGATGACAAGTTAGGGACCCAGAATTTGCCAAAACAAACGCGGTGATGCAACTCTGTCTGAAGTGCGCGCTGCGCTTCGAGACATCACTCTCCGGCAATGAGCGATCCTGTTTTGCTCTGTCTTCAGGACGGAGGGGCCGCTGAGGTCTCTCATTAGATGATGTCATCATTTCTTTTCGCTCTTTTTTCAGTTGGATTTATTTTTCTGATGGTTCACTTCTCATATTCATCACATGACAAAGCATGGTGTGCTTGCTAATGCTAAGCAAGTGAGACGAGAGAGAGGAGGGAGCGAGGTCGCAGGAGGGAGGGTGCGAGTGGGAGAGTGACACAAAGAGAGCTTGTCATAGTTGCTTAAGGATGAAATATTAAGTGTGCAGCCAGGTTGTAATTTTCTCCAGCAAGTGCAGAAAGGGTGTGGGGGAGGAATCACACCATGACTTTCCCTTTTATTCTCCAGGCTGCATATTGCTATTCAAACAGCATTATTTTAATTACAGGTGCAATAAAACCCGAGCTGTTTAAAATCCGGTGCTCCACTTCTAATACACAGAATAATTCATTAATAAACAATGTGCCGCTCTGTCTAAACAGAGAACGTTCTCCAAATAAAAAAGTGAGATTTAACTGCGAGTTGCACTTTAGAAATCATAGTCGATTAAATGATTACATTGTTTCACATTACATTTATTCGGATTTTGACAAAAGTTCATTATGATTAATGCGTATATGTTTCCGCACTTTAGACAAACTCTTGAATAATGTGTTTCATGCAGTGTGCTTTATTGTTTCGCTACTGGATTCTTGTATTCTTTACTCGGTATCTGTGTGTGTTTGCGTGTGTGCGCGCGCGTGATATTCTACCTATCCTGGCAGGAGTGTGTGTGGAACTTTTTCCTGATGTGATATAGAGGGACAGGTGAGGGTTTCATCTCGCTTTCACTAAGTCAGGTCGCTGGCTCATCTCACTGTCTGTGTCTCTCTCACTGTCCTGGGAATATACACTTTTCTGACCCCTTCTCGTCATCCTCAAAACACACACACACACGTTTTTCTGAGGTAATAACATTTTATGTCTTCATATTTATAAGGACATTCATGAGAACATGAAAAAAACATACAAACAAACAAACAAACACACCCGAGCTGATAGATATATGCTTGATTGTTTTTGCACATATTAGAAATCAATAAAATCCCTACACTTTTGTGTGTTTTGCATTATTTTCCCAATACAGTTTATGTAAGAACTTACGTCAATAATTTTCACACAATAAATAACGTGCTTGTGTCACACTTTGCTTATATTGTTAGCATTTTAAGCATGATATGTCATATTTTTAAAGATGTATTTTCATGTTTTAGGTTTGAAAGTCTAGACCTGGGAAAAATATAAAACAACATAATATATGCAATAAGGAGACAAAAATAAATAATAAAAGCACAACAAAAATTTTAAAGGAATTTTTACGTGCCCTTCTTATAACATTTAAATAAGCAAATAATATTTTAACTAATAAAATTTACAGTTTCAGTGTTATTTATTTTGTTTTTTCATATAAAACAGTTAGGCTGCAAGACTTATTGTACACATGCTTTCCTTGCATAATCTTGCGTACGGTTTAGGGTACTGGAATAAAATATATGATGTGCTGTATGTGCTGAAATGCACTAAAACATACAGTTCAGGCTAACTAAAACAAAATTGTTATCAGTGATTCTCAATTAATTATATAAAGGGCGACCTGACTTGATCAAGACAGTCAGCCTTTGCCGTTTCTTTATATTTAGGAAATGAAACAACTAAAGCTGCGGCGTTTTAGGCATGTTTTATAAGGTGTGATTTATGAGATTATGCATTGGCCTGATTTCTGTGTATGCCATGCAAATGATAACTGGCTATAGAGATTTGTTTCATGGTGATGATTATTGTAAGACAATCAAACATGATCCTTTCTTTGTAATCTTGTTTTGCGGTAGATTCATCAAAATGATTTTGTGTCTTATTCAATCTAGGAGCAATGCTGTCATAAGTTCATGACACATCTTATTTTACCGCTCTAGAGCACATTTATGAGCAGTGTATAGAAAAATGTGTGTGTGCTTGATCTCTAAATGGGACGGTGAAAGAGTGAGCCAGACTGATGGAAGAGTTAACAGGATGAGTAGGGTTAAGGAGGTGTGTGTGTGTGTGTGTGTGTGTGTGATTCAGCTTAGCACCACTGATTAAATCAACTTCATTTCTCATTCAGTGCAGAGCTATAGGTTATCCCCATCCATCAGTGAGGCTGATAATCACGGAGGATGAAGACAGGACATTTGTACATGAAAATTAAACTATTCACTCGTAATTCATTTTTTTCTGAATATAATTCATGCATTATAATCACTCAATTTCCCCAAAACAGCTCTGCTACAATTAATCAGAATTGATCAGCGACGGTTTAAATTAATCTCAAAGTCATTTAGATTTGTGTGACGCAAGAGAGAACTTAAATGCATAATGCAGACTTTGCTACGTGTGAATAGGGAAAGTGCTATAAAAGAGGTGAGAGTAAAAGGAAAATCTTATCGTGACTCAATCTTTCCTTCTATTTTCTTTCCCCGGCTCTCTTTTTCTGTCTTCGGTGCTGATGAAATATCGCTATTGTTTATGCTGAAGATTAGAATGAAATTGGGCTGAAACTGGTTGTTCTGAGGAGATGGAGATAAGGCAGAGGATTTGTATGGGGCCGTGTGCGGGACCCTCTTATCGGGGCCCCTGCCACAGGCACCATATGAAGTTGTTCATGCTAATTAGCCCTGGCAGGAGCCCAGCCCTCACTATGACGGCAATTCAGCGAGGCCCCCTCACAAACACTCATAAATACACATCCTGTTCATTATCATGACTTTTATCCTTTCTCCTTTCTGTGACATGATAAGAAATTTAATTACAGAAATTTACATTTCACAGCAATAAGTCTGGACAAACAAATAGTTTCCATCAATGCCGTTTTTGAAAGAGCTTGCCTGACACTTATTTCAACCGAGACATTCCACAGCTTCATACGCGTTCACCCAAGACTGAGTGTGTGAAATGTTTGATGAAGAATGTTTCATTTGATGAAATAGTATTTGTAACACGTGAATTGATTAAAACTCTTTAGATGATTTCTCTGTTGCCATAAGACACAGGTGTTGTGTTTCTTATTCTCAGAGAAACAGTGCGGTCTAGATTATTAACACTCTCACCTTGACACATACTGCCTTATGTGAGCACCCACTAGAGTCAGCTGACCTTTGCAGAAAAATGGAGTGGTTTTCAATATGTGCAGACCCCAAGGACTCCTATTTGTGCTTTTAAATTACATGTATTAGGCATTTTACACATTTCAAAGCTTTTGTGTTTTATGTGTATGTGTTTTATCATGAGTGCTTTTGGATGGACTGTAGACCACCAGCAATACACAGCTTCTGGTGACTGCAAGAAATGTGTATGTAAAGCAATTAATACATAAGGCCTTTGAAAGCAGTAAATATGTTGAAGAAATGGAAAAGAGTTGGACAATGGAAAATACAGTTACATGACCTTCATCTGAAAAAAAAAAAAAAAAAAAAAAAAAAAAAAAAAAAAAAAAATATATATATATATATATATATATATATATATATATATATACATTACCATTTGGGGTCGGTAATTCATTTTTTTATGTTTTTAAAGTCTCTTTGCACATCAGTAAAACAGTAACAGTAGAAATGTTGTTTACATTTTAAATAAGTTATTTTATTATTTATTATTTATTATTTTTATATTTATTTTAAAATATCATATATTCCTGTGATCGTAAGAGATGAATTTTCACTAGCCATTACTTCACACGTTTCAAAAGTCATTCTAAAATATTTAGTTCACGGTATACATTTTTACTTATTTTTATTTTTTGTAAAAACCACAATAAATTTCTTCCAGGATTCTTTAAAGAACATAAAAAAAAAAAAAACGTTTTTTTTTTTTTTTACAAGAAAATGTATCTTTACTGCCACAACTTAATACGTCCTTGATGAATAAAAGTATTAATTTCTTTTCAGAAATCTTACTCACCAAAAACTTTTGAATGGTGTATTGAAAAAGACATTGAGAAAGGAGGACAGGGTGTAATATTTGGTAATTCTGACAGTTAGACAAAAGCCTCTTATCAATGGTATGCTTCTGGTGTTAACAGGTCAGCCCACAGTGCATTACAGTGAGTCAGATGTTAATTTATACACCAATTAGCATGCTATTAACTCCTCTTCTGATATGCTAATGCTGTGCTAACTGGCTATGCTAACAAATCCTGGATGCAAGCATGCTAAAGTGCTCAGCAGGTGAAACCACACTTGCGTGTGTATTTGCAGTGTGATTTGTATTAGATTTAATGGAATGTGGTGCTTTTTTAGAAGGCTTGCTTTAAAACCCCTCTTCCATCAGTTGACCACATAGTAGTACGAATGGCATTAGCACACAAACAATTTCATTCAGGTAGCAGGTAATTAAATTAGCGCACTTAGCTGAAGGTTAGAGCTCACACAAAAAGAGTTGATTCCATACTGCACAAATCTTCTGACGTCTTTCAAGAGGGATAAAATACATTTATACATCTACTTATACAGGTGTCTTAATGTCTGAAGAAGGCAAGTCACCTTGAACCGCAGCAAGTAATGCTAATTCATTTGGACAATAGAACACACTCTGCATTCACAGGACTGGAGCATATTGTGCCTGCTTGTACCGCTTTCAGAAAACAGCAGACAGAAGTAAGACACCAAGCGAATGAGTTTTTGTGTTTTTCGAGGGAGATAAAGAGGGAGAAAGAGAAATGAAGGTTGTGAGAGAGTTTTTATGCGCACTTGTAGCCCGACGGTTTTCTAGCCAGTGACCCTGTGCAAGAGCATTTTTAAAATCTCAAGGTAAACCAACAGAGCAAATCAAACACAAGAGACAAATCTTTGTGCGTAGAGAGAAACTTCCTTCATGGTTTCTATCCCCTTTGGTAAAAAAGCAATTAATTACAAACACTAAAAGTAAAGGAGTAGCCCTAGAAAAATACATAGGCCAAAGAATTTAGGAATTTTTCCTTGAAAGTGCAAAGCTTAGGTTTTGGTTTTCATTATTTTCACGCCAACATCTGACACAGTGGGCATAAGTGTATATGTGTGGGTGGATGGGTGGGTGTGGGTGTTTGTGTTCACAACATAAAGTTGGTTTCCTTCCAAGAAGGACACAGCGTTCTTCATCCGTACCGTGATGTGCAGCAGTATGTTTGTGCGGACGCATCTGACAGCCATTGCTAATTAGGCTGGAATGTTTTGGCCTGGTTTGTTAATCCCCTCACGCCAAACCAAAAATTGCCCAGCTGCCCTAAACAGGATCACCTCTAGATGATATGAGCGGGCTTTCTCTGATCAACTGTCACTGTTTGTTCCATAGACATGGTGTCAGGATGTCATTGGGTCTGCTTAGACACGCACACACAGATCCTATGATCACACGAAGCTTAGAAAATGCCGCACCAAGCCAGAGAAACATTTTTAAAAGGACCGGAGCGAGTTTTTAATGATAGGCTACTGATGCTCCTCTACATCATAGGTCCGCAGAGACAAGCTCACACTGAATCTGAGCTTCAAAATTGGCCTCCAGGTTTATATGGAGGATGTCAATGTTTAAGTGCCCTCGCTGCTGTCATACAATATTCAGAGCAAACTCCCTTAGGCAAAATCCTGCTGCTTAATGGATGGAACCGCTCAATGCATTTACAGGAATGATACGAAGTTCATTAAGTGAACGTACAGGTGAACCTGACTATGAGTCCCTCGGTGGTTCCTGGTTCGCTGAAGACCGTGTATAACAATGCAGATGTAAATGTAACTGGGCCTCTGCCGGCTTCTGTTTATCAGATTGCATTACACACTACACCAATATTCTGCTCAATATGCAAATTATCTGCAATATTTATTCTGCTTTGCCCATTTGGGAGAAGGTACAGACGCGGCAACCAGTCCCACTGATTTCCCTCATCACTTAAGCTCTAATGGAAGTTTCATGTACTGAGAGACACTGATCAAAGTGGCCAGTGGACTGACTGGGAGGAGACGTTCAAGTGGGTGAGACCAGTGGAAAAAAGGGTGAAAAAGGTGGTATGTTTATGTATGTCCGCTGCACACTACAAACATAAAGTAGGCCATTTTTTCAATGTTAAAATATTTTTGCCAAATGTGTAATTTGTAGATTGATTCACTTCAAAAAGTTCTGTGATACTGTCGACATACTGATCTGCTTGTTAGCTTTTTTGAGCAATTTTGAATTTCTAAATTCTGAAATTGAAAATTTACTATGAATACACTCTAGAAATAAAATTAAAAGCATAGCTTAATATGAAACAGTATTTTTTTTAAACAATTAATTTTTTATAGTTCATGACCACCAATTTAATTTGGTGAAAATTTGTCATTAATTGAAATGCGCAGGTTTGAAAAGCATTCCAGTTTACCTACACTGTATGATGTCGTTTTTACAACAACAAATTTTTTGAAGAAAATGTAAATGTAAACCAGTAAATTCACCAATGCTCAATGCTATCTGTTTTTTACCTGACAACCTACTTCTCTAAAAAAGAAAGTCATGTGAAGAATAAAAAAAGCTCATCACAAGTAGCTTTGACCCAAGCAGAAGTTTATATAGTATATAAAAGGTCATTCATACAAACACAAAACACCATCATGGTAACATGACACTTAAATAATGCAATAAACATTAATTAAACAACAGAAGATAACATAAAGCCCAAATATATATATATATATATATATAAACATGATAATTTAAGCAAAATACTTTCAAATGTTGAGTGTCACGGAAGGAATCCTGGGAATATCAGTTTACAGTTTTCGCCCGTAAATTAAACATTGATTTGTTCTATTTACTTCCAAAAACTGAATTTTATTTTAAAATGACATGAAATGCCTGTTTAGATGATTTTTCTCTGTATATAATACGGGAACATACTGTTAACCTATTAACAGGTTTTTTTTCTGTAGCATTTTTACAATATTTTACAGTTAAAATGACACATTTTCTTTTACAGTGTGATCTTTTGGTTTAAATATGGTATATGGTATATTATTATACTATTTAAAAAAACTCTTTGCCTTCCACCTGTGTCCACTCTGTGTTTAAAAACCGCCATCTTTGCAATTACAAAACAGGCAAATGTGTAAAATCACAACTTGCCACAGACTGGGTGATATAATTCCCGCTGTGATTACCTCTGTTTGTTCATTTAGCCCAGCTGAGCTGCTTGTCTTTGAGTTAATACCCAGGCATTAGTGGAAAATGTAAAGAGGGATGTGGTCCGCTACGTCCCAAAGGGCAGGTGATCGTGAGTGATGATGTCACCAAAGACATTTTACATAAGCATGGCAATTATGCTGATTTGTACGGACGGTGGTGGATGAGCAGATGTTGAAGCCGCCTGGCTGGATCTACCTGAGATCAGGATCTGCTGCTTTCTGAGGTGCTTGTTGCTTGGATTGACATTCACTCTGTTTTGACACCTAACTGCCGATTCGACTAAACTAAACTAAGGTTTTGTGCTGCTGTCATGGAGCGTGGGTACGCTTCCCATCACCGTCTCCGTGTCAGTAAAGCATCTGGCTCCAGCTTCGGGCATCTCTGCGCTGATCTCTCCTTTAGTTTAACCACAAAAATGTCTCCCTGGCATACCCACAAGTAAATCCTGGTCATGTTGTGTCTTGATTTGCCTATGAAAGAGGAAGTGAACATGATTAAGAGTGAACATCAGTGCCCTAAGAGGACGGTATTTATGCAGTAGTAAACAAATAAGTCCGTTATTTATTGTTGTTGCAGTCATGCGCAAGAACTTGTAATAAAAAACCTTCAAAATGGACAAAGGAGTGTTTAGCAAATGTCTTCTCTAGTGAGGCAAAGGTACAGTTCGATTCCCAGGTTATAAACATTTGTTACAGATGCAAATAGAGAGTGACATATCACTCAGCCGCCCGAAGGCAAGTTCAGATTTTATTTGACTGGTGTTGTCTAATTGATACAACGATGGTCTGTCTGACCACAGTCTCTCTCAGGATGTTGAGTGTGCACAATTGTGTAGGCATGTTAGGACAGTGCAAAATCTCACTCTTGACATACAAATAATTACACTTTATTTTACGGTTATACATGTTAGTTGCTTATTAGCATGCATATTACACGAATATTAGCCATTTATTAGTGCTACTGAAGCACATATTAATACCTTATTCTACATCACTAATCCTACCCACATATAAATTTACATCTCTATTACAACTATTAATTGAAGGAATAATTACACTAATATTTTTGAGGGAAAAGCTGTTTTTAATAGCTGACGCGTGTATACCTATTATAAAGTGTTACCAAAAAATGTTATATCTAGCAATGTTTGATGTGTGAGTTGTTTTAACCCAGAAACACAGACAAAATCTCTATTAATAAAATTAGGTTGTAGATATAAAACGTTTACATTTTTGATGACTGAAATTCAAAAGGGCCTTTAAAGAACATATTTTTTTTTACTAACTAAAATGCTGGATGCGCTATGATTTTAAACGTAACACCAAGTGATATGTCAAACATGTCAATGAGCCTCAAAGGCAACATTTTTTTACTAAAACTCGAAATGTACGACTTATTTTTGTCAAAAACCGCAACGCACAAACCTACAGTGCACGCGACACGCAGAAGAAAAAATAGATATTGAGAATTTGTTCCCACAGCTGACCGATTCCTTCCCACGTTTAAGTTAAAGCATGGTCGACGTTGTCCTAATTCATTGTAATTTTGTTAAATGTAACTACAATGAGGAAGAAAACAATTTGTGAAAATGCAGCCGTAATTCATGACCCCCGTATTCTGTTATCAAGGTTTTGTTTCTCAATCAAAATGACACACAAAACCGCACCGCGCATCAAAACGCAACATGCACCAATGTGTACAAACAAACGTGTGTTGTAACATGCTTGTGTACAAAATGTAAATCGTCTAGCAGATGCACCCAGCACAGCTAACAATCCCCGCACAATGTGGCGTTGTGCACTGTGTGCTTTGGCAGCAGCTGAATGACAACTCTGAAGTCCCCATCCCCTCCCCTTCACACCCGCCTCCCCTCAGCTAGGCTTCCAGTCTTTATCTCACTTGGTTGGGTGCAGAAAAAAGCAGCATGTGTGTGCGTATTAGTGTGCGTGTATTATATCGGAGGTCTTGAGAGTGGCTTGTGGCCCTCATAACATGCTTGTGTCCAGTGGGGGCTGTTTATGTGAATGGAAGGGTTTGCATCTTTTTGGTGTTGGTGATGGCGGTGGTGGAGGCGAGCGAGGCCCTACCCGGCTCAGAGCTGCTGAATGGAACACCCTTTTACCGGACACTCCCTGCCAGCCTGCCGGGTTAATGGAACCGTCATGCGGGGGTCAAGCGCAGACACCTGGGTCTCCGTTAATATGCTCACAGCGATTACTGTGCCAAATGGGCTGACCTCCTCTCTCTCGCTTGCTTTTTCTGTTTTTCTCCTTTTCTCACTCTCCTGCGCTCTCTCTCCGTCTCCCTCGCACCTGCCATCTTGCTCTGGCATTGTGTGGCTGTGAAAACGTTTAACCGACGCTGAATGAGGAACCCCTGTGTTAAAGGGGAAGGGGGCAGGACACAGAGAAAGAGAAAAAGAGGCCAGAAAGGGCATGTCCTCCCTCCCGCTCTCTCTCTCCACTCGTCTCCGCCGCACGAAGGGCACGTCTTTGTTTGTTTTTTGAATGAGAGATGTTTGGGATGTCTCCTACGTTCGAAATGAGCAGCACCGTCACAAATATGAGCGCCGCAAACACGGATAGACACACCGCTCGCTCTTTGCCCGGCTCAGAAATAACAGACGCACCTCGAACAGCGGATGGATGTAGCTCGAGGGAAGGAATGTTCGATCCCCCCCCTCCCTTTAATTCTTCTTTGTAGCTTTTAAGCAGTTGCATTCCTGCTGGCTTTTGTTTTGGGGGTGGAGATGAGGCTGCTAATTGGTAATTGTTGTCCCTCTTTTGGCCACTCAAACGCTCTGAGAGCTGTTAAAGGATCACCTGGGTGACAGGTCACTGTGGGCACTTCCTCTGCACATGCTTAACCCTTGTCCCCTGTGTCTTCAGCCCACCTCTGGACTTGCAGATCACGACCTTTGACCTCACCTGTCCCAGCATGGGGTCAAATTGAAGGCTAGCCTGGGGTCAGATCTACAGGACTCAAGTTGTCTACAATAAGTTCTTGTGTGCTTTTTGTGCTGGAAACTAATTAACATGTTGCACTTATCAGGGTCGTGCACTGTTCAGAACTGAAGAATTGGCTCCCTTACAATTCGTGAGTGTGAATTTGAATTGAATTTACCACACCCCATGGGAAGTTGGATTGGAATGCTAGGGCCCTGCGAAATCTAATTGATTTTTTCCCACTGATTCCTTGTTTTCTACTTTGTAAAATGGTTAATACTAATGGTTAAGAAAAGTAATGTTTTAATGCTTTAAAAATAAAAAGGCGTGTGCAAATAACTATTTATGCTATTTACACTAATTTATAGAACTAGGTTCTATGTACACTAAGTGGAAACATCATGTTTTAGCAATGGATGCTATTTAGATTAAGAGAAAATAGCAAACATCCACCTTTTCCTCAACGTGGATGTAAGCCTGTGGGTGAGGCTTCTGGTTCGTTAGACGCTATAGGTAAATAACGAGGAGAATAACAACGTTAAGATAACACATTAAAATAATAACATGCCAATTTTCAATATCAAACAGCTAACAGAACGGTTTTTACAGCTAAAAATGGCTGGATGCAGATGAGATCGGAAACTCTACTCTTAGAATTTACAAATGGTTGTGCCATTTTTACACCAGGAAAAAGGTGGATAGGTTTTTCTATTTACTATTTATACTGCTTACTGCAAATAGTGGCAATTATTTCCTTCAGTTGTATTTTTTAAATAAAAGGCTTTCCGATGTGATAATAGATTTGAAAATGTTTTTTTGTTTTTTGTTTTTTTAGCAGATTGGAACTGGTGTCGGTCACTTCAAAAAGAATACACTATACGCTTTAACATCTACACCGGAGTTAGTTTAAGTTGCTTTGCATTTAGTGTAAATAGACACTCCATATGTTTAACCAATTGATTTCATTAACAATTTCATAATTTATTACAATTTTAACAAAACAAGTGTTTTATTTTGTGTTCATTCTGTGCTTTAAATATTCAATTCCTTTCGTTTTTGGCAAATAAATTAGCCTACTATATAAAGAAGGTTACTGTTTACATGAAACATAAAATTATCCATCCTACTGTGTTAAAGTAATATACATCTAACAATAGTTTTATCAGCTGCAATGGGGAAATGCTTGTGAAATGAGCGAGTGAAATGGAGATGAAATTCATATCCTCATGCAGTAGGCAGAGCCCTACGTTTTATTCATCCAAATTTAACCCAATTCCACGATATTCTGCATTAAACAGTCGGTCCCACGTTACATTAGTTGGCCTTAATAACTGTGACCTTACATTGAAAAATATTATTTTATTCATATTTTTTTGCAAAACATTTTTGCTGCCAGTAAGGTGGGATACAGGTAAAATTAGGGACAGGTTTTGTGATATGGGCAGGTTTAAGGGTGGGTTAAGGTGTAATTAAAATACATGTAATGCCTTCTGGGCAAGTGAAAGGTGCCTATCCACATTGGTCCACAAATATCATTTATTAAATATGATAAGGTATACAACTGTCTAATATATCAGTTTTGCATGTAAATCTTTAAGCTTCACAAATAACCTTCCCCCGTCTTCACTTTAAAATTTTAAATTCTGCACCATGTTTGGCCCCTTAAATTCAGCCCAGGGATTGAACTGAAAACTACAAGGCATTTTACAATTCAATTGTAAATTGACACAGAAGCCTGGCATTTATATCGGTGTTGGTAGTGAAGTGATTGTTCAAGTGAGCTAGAAATTCTGACTACTCCTGACCATAATTGTTTCATAATCAAAAGAATGAAGGAGAAACAAATGAGAAACATGCCATTCACTCATTGGATAAGAACAACTCTCTCACACACTCTCAGACGCGGCGCGTATCCATGGAGCACGAACACACACACACACACACACACACAAAGAAACAATTACAATTTTTCATTAAAATACTCTTAATCCTTTTATACGAAACATAGTTACACAAGTCCACACAATAAGGGGCGAAGAAAGGAGGAGAAGTCGTGGGGAATAATTACACATATCATGGAGCCAGGCTTTTATTTGGGGTGTCACTTGTGATGTCACAGGCTGCCGGCACTAATTTGAATTCAGACCTTTATCTCTGGCCCGCAGCAGATTTGAGTGACGGGCCACCAAACGCTCGCGCCACTGTCCTATTGATTTCTCTAAATCCCCAACAATGGCATTTGCATGCTTGTTTCAGTAATAATACAGATATGCCATTTGGAATGAAAGGCTGCGCAGACCAGAGGTAACTAATTGTGTGGCGTGTAATGAGTGCAGTTTCAATTTGATATAACCCACAGCTCCACTCGACGCAGCCCCACGCTAAGTACTTTCAAGTCTTTGTGGGGAAATAATTGATTTTTTGTGCTTTGGGCGCGAGAAAAACTATTATGATCTTTTTGAATAATGGCAGCGGAAGGCCCGTGAACGATTTAAATTGGTATTAGAGGAGGAAGCCGTGGTGGGAAGATAGCAAAGCTGCTTGACTGACAGCTTGCAAATGGAGCCCAGGCTGCTTGATTAGTCATTCTCTTAAGGTGGAGACGAGGCTTCGTTTCGAGCGCCGGTGGTGGACCAGCTTAATGGAGAACAGCGACACTGGTTTCTTGCTTCCACGAGTGCACACTTTCACAGAGAGAAAGAAGGGACATTCGAGGGTCCGCTCCATTTGACTCTGGCAGCCCTTCGGGGTGTTTTTTGTGGGCTGAAAGAGCTCACGCTCCGAGGGCAGATGGCGGAGAACACTTTTCCGCACACCTCCTTTTTCCGAGTAGCCAGTGGACGGTCTTAAATGAGCTCTACCTGTGCCAGCTACAGGGATTTGAGGCAGAATGTGATTATTCTGGGTATCAGTGAGCTTTGGCGCTGCTCTCTCAAGGTTGAAAAACTCATTTTTTCCCCAAGCTTTTGTTTCCTCAGGAACAAAAGCGCTTTCTTAGTTAACGCAGCATGTTCAAATTTCATGCTTTTAATTGTGCCCATAGATAAATGTGTCTGCGGTGCCGGGGGAATGTTGGCTGCACGTGTGCATGCGGCATCATTGTGAAGAAAACTCTGTGTGTGTGTGTGTGTGTATGTGTGTGTGTTTGCGTTCAGAAGTATGGCGTTCTTTCAAAGGCACTTGCTCATTGCAAGAAATCCAGGGGCTTGTTTCCAGTGCGGTAATCCAATTCCACCGTCACTTTCAACAAGAAGACTTAATCTGGTTGAAAATGTGACTAGCTTGGATAGCTCTACGTACTAGTGTGTGCACAAGTGTCATCCCGTGTCACGTCTGTGAAGTTATCTCACAGAAACACAGCGCACGCTGACGGACCGCGTGTGATAGCTTTCAAATTGTCGCGCGGATGTGTATTTAGGCCTCAGTGTGTATGAAGACTGAGGATTTTGAATGCATGTGCATTGACACATGTAGACATGACTAATGGTCCAGCGGTTGAAATCCCATGCTCTACTCTTTCGATTCACTGATATGACGGAAAACGCTTTCACGCAAATCTTCACACACTGCATTTGAGACAAATATATTGAGTCTTGATATCATATCAATCACTAAAGAGAAGTCGGAAAGAGTGAATGAGATGGAGAGAGAGCCTGAGGCGTGGGCTGCAGCTGGATTTAAGTTCGTAAGGATCACCTCATCACATCTCTTGTCAGTTCGGCCCTGATGTGATGGCTTAATATGTTTAGCTCCGTCGGCGGTGACAGTGAATGCGCGTGTGCTGAGGGAAACCGTACAGATAGAGAGGCAGTGGGCTGTACAGCACTTTACCCCCCAGCCAGAGCATGGTTATCTCATCTGGAAGCAAACACACACACACACACAGCCCTTTTTTTCCTGGCTGGGACCTGCTCAACATATTGTCTCTATCACATTATTGCTTTGACCCCTGTCAAGAGCAGTGAGCTCAGACTGCAGGCAAATAGAGGCTCTACGTCCACTGCCACGCTGAAACGCTCACATCCCTTTTGATTCGCTGCACTTTCTACAGCTTCCTCACTTTTTCCCGGTTAACATTTTGATTGCAGAAATAGTCCGAGAATTGGAATACAACAGATACATGCTGTATAATGCATACGCAGAAAACATTATTTGCTGACTTTGTACATAAGTTACAATAATTTAGGGATAGTATAATATAAAATATGTATAAGATAAATACCTAATAAAATTACATTTTACATATTTGCTTTATTTATTATATTCATTACATTTACCATTAGTGTGTTCCTTTGGTTTCTTTCTCTCATTTATTCATTTAGTCATTCAAGGACAGATTGCATGATTAATATGATATCACATTAATGAATGAGCTACATATCTCTATATAAAGTCATTTGTGTGCTTATTTTAATGTTTTTTTTGTTGCCTTGTTTGTTTTAATGTCTTCACGTTGCCACTGGCATCTCTTTTCTGTTTCAGTATATAAATTAATACATAAAACCCAGATAAAATTAATTGGAGGAAAATAAGTCAGTTACATATATTCCTTAAACTGTATAAGTCAATTATGATTAGAAATATAATCTCACACAATAATTGTTTTCCCTGTAAGCATTAAGCAATAATTTAATGATTAGTCCAAATCAATTAAAATACCATATAAATTAGAAATGAATGAATTTATTTCTTTGAATAGATCTTTGTTGATTAACAAGAAACAGTAAAGCGAATCTTAATCTATTTTACACTTCATTTACACTATACATATGAATATACATACGCACTACAATATAACACTAATTCATTCCCACTTAAAGGCCATACACATATGAGCTGTACATGACCGGTCCTCTGTCTCTTTCCTGCTATCTGTCTTCCTCTCTCTTTCTTGCTCTCCGTCTAGAGAGGCAGGAGCTGTTCATTTAGTTAGTCATAACTAATAGTGTCTAATCTGAGAGAGGGAGTCTCCAGAGAATATTGGACAGTGTAAAGGTTAATCACCACTGCCTGGTTAGCCAAGGAAGACGGGCTAATTCCTCGGAAGGCAAATGGCATGCGCTCGTTATCTGGACCGCCGATAAGGAGTGTTAATGTACCAGGCAGAATGGATGCTCAAGGGCCGGGTTCGCTTATCAGCAAACTTTACAACAGGAGCCTCGGAAAGCGCACAACCCACCCCCCCCTCGCGCCAGACAATAAGCACCTCAGTTTACCTCTCAAGCAGAACTATCACAGACCCCCCCGATACACACCCCCAGCGATGCACGCGCGCACACACAGCGCCCCCAGATCCTGGGGTATTATGAGCGTGGGCTAATTGGAAGATCACTCTAATACATTAAGAGATAAAATACTTTGGCCAGTCGCCTAAAGTGTGGATCAGGACAACATTGGACAGCTATCTAGCCTTGTCACACACTCAGAGATTTCCATACAAACACAGCACGAGCAATTACCCAAAACACATCTATGTTTGCGCTACAGCATACTCCCTGCCAGTGTGGCGGCCCAAGGAAAATTAGAGGAGCTCTGTGTATGTGTGTGTGAATTAGTGGAGCCGTGAAGGGGAAATTGGCTCAATGTTTGTCTGATTGTTTGTGTATTTATTAGGTGGGGAGGAGAACTGCCTCCAAACCTTGTGTGTGTGCCAAAGTGTTTGTGTCTTTAGGGAGGTGAGAAGTATCACGCCTTCTTTAGAGAAACGCATCCTCAAAGACAAAGACGCTGAGGTAGAATTGTAGCTGATACAAAAGCTGACATACACATGCTTCGTCTTTGTCGTCTTTCTAATTACTGAATGGCGTCTCCATCCACACTGATGTCTGCGTTTTATCGTTAATATAGTATTCTCTGGACTTTAGTTACAACAGCAGGGGGTAACTTCACAATACAGCACTGGTTTTCCCAAAAAGGAATAGAAGTCTGTTCATTGTGGCAAGCATATTGGATCATTTTTTTATGTTTTTTTTTTACAAAAAGAAATTTAGAGAATTAGTCTAGACCAAATAAATTCTTTCACAACAGTGTTGCGATATTTATCTGATCTATAAATGCTGATGAACTGCTATTTTTTTTTTTTTTTTATGTTTTGAGAGGTTATTCAGTCTAAGAGGTTAAACCTAATTCTGCAGGCAGACGTGCAAAAGTCAAAAAGCTTTGAGTAAATATTTCACTGACCTTCTTCTTCAGAAAGATTCAAAAAGAGGTCTCTTAGCAACCATCTGAACTTTGGTTTTTGTAAATACACATTGTAAAAAATACGGCTGAAGCTATAGTCCTGTCCAAGAAGCCACGTAGCGTACTTAGCAGTGTACACCCTGTTATATATTCTACTTAATTATTCATTGAAAAATGAATCAGAACGTTAATTTAAAGGACCTAACATCACAGTATTGCAGTAATAATTTAAAGAGATAAGAATCCATAAACACATATATATGACTTTCTTCTGTCACACTATAAACTACACAGTGACTTTAATTATGTGGCAAAAACTGAACATCTCTTTTTGTGTTCCACAGAAGAAATAAAGACGTACTGGTTTAGAAAGGTGAGTAAATGATTTCAATGTTGGGAGAGTAGAGTAGTAGTGGTCTGGATGTGGCTCACCTTGTTGGGTCACAAAGTAATACTACAAACGGTTCTCCATCGCATCCAAAACATGGTCAAAGAAGCCCTCCAGCTATGTCATGTTATGCACGATGCAGTACCCTAGCTAAACAAAGGAGCCGTGGCTTTTAAAAGTCAGATCAATTTCATACTCTGTAAAGATGAATCTGTTTGGGATATTGGGCCTTTTATGTTGGCAAAACAACATGTCACAGTGTACTCAGCTATTGTTGTGGTGATGCGCCGTTAAATCCGATTTTCTGCCCGTATGGAAATTTCGTGTCACCCCTGCTGAATAAGCCCCTTTTTACACCTCCTATCCTGTTCTTCATCCGCTACGGTGCGGTTCTGGGAGTTAATGTCGCCTGGAGACACATTCTTTACACAACGGATGTCTTCACTCAATCTGCAGGCCTTTTTCTTACCACCCACCACTTCTGATAATTAGCTGCAAGCGATGACTCAATTCACCGCCAACCCAAAGTAAACTTTTGAGGTATGATACTGTTAAGACAGCTTTGAAGGTGATCGTGTTTTATTTTGCGCATGCAGTTTTATTTTGTGCCATGTGTTTTTGAGCTCTTCTGGGTCCAGAGCTGTGTACAGCACCCCCTGCAGGGAGACACGGCTGGACAGAAAAGTTCACGCCTTACAAACACACAGGAGTCATAGCTCTTAGAACAGAAAATTCATTTAATAATTATGATACTGATATCTGATGTACGCCATATTGCTTTTTTCAAAAATGTGATCCTGGGCCACAACAATAGTCAATTTTTCAAAATTGGGATTTATACATCACATGAAAGCTGAATAAATAAGCTTTCCATTGATATACGTTTTGTTAGGATAGTATTGGCCAAGATAAAAAATGTTTAAATCTGGCATCTAAGGGTGCCAAAAAATCTAAAAACCACCTTTAACGTTGTCCAAATGAAGTTCTTAGCAATGAAAATTCAAAATTAAGTTTTTATATATTTGTAGTAGGAAATTGACAAAATATTTTCATGGAATCTGCTCTTTATTTAATGTCCTAATGATTTTTGGCATAAAATAAAAATAAATCATTTTGACCCATACAATGTTTTTTTGGGGGGGTTTTTTGGCTGTTGCTAGATATAAACTCATACAAGTCTGGAAATATATATCTGAATGGGCATTTCTATAGCTTATCTGACATGATTAAATTGCTTATTATTATGATTAATAATAATAATACTTTTATATTTACATTTATGTATTGGCTTACACACCATTCAAGAAAATATTCTATTTATATATTGATTAACAACACAGATTATTGTCTAGTTGCCTGATATAAACAAATTTAAGTCAGACATTTTATATAATAATACTAATAATGCTAATAATAATAATAATAGTATATTGTTAAAATAATGATATTTTAATTATTTGCTTTATTTATTTGATGATATAATACATTCTAGGATATCATCAAAGAATAGGTCTGGTTATACGCTCCTTTGTTTATTTATGTTTTTATTTAGCTAAACAACACAGTTTGTGGAGCCAGTGGCCTGACATAAACTCACGCAAGTCAGGAAATATCTATTTGAGTTTGGCTTTACTAAAGAAGCCGTATCTTTATTGTTCCAGCTCAGCACAGACCCTTG
Source organism: Puntigrus tetrazona (assembly GCF_018831695.1). Taxonomy (NCBI): domain Eukaryota; kingdom Metazoa; phylum Chordata; class Actinopteri; order Cypriniformes; family Cyprinidae; genus Puntigrus; species Puntigrus tetrazona. The sequence goes on along the minus strand of NC_056711.1, from coordinate 6,667,847 downwards.
GAAACGTGACTCAGACAACAGTTCCAGGAGCCAAGCTCAGGTTCATACCCTGCTGAAAACAAATGCATGGAATCCAGTACATGTGACAGGCCTTGATAGCGATGAGGAGGGATTTCAAAGAGCCTGGGGGAGTTTCTGCTCACCCTCTCCTCTCTCCTCCCTGCTCTGAAAGCACCAACAGTCGCTCTGTTAGCAAGCTTCCGCATCACTGTCCAAGAGCCAAAGCTGTCTTCTTTACATTGTCAGAAGGGTGCCATATTCTTTCTTGCTCTCTCTCTCTCTCTCCCTCTCGTCTCCATCCTATTTCCTCCTCTTCATTGTCTTCATGAAATTGGCAGATATAACATTTAACTAAATGCAGTATCTCCTCGGGGCTGTCTGGCTGTAGTTCACTTTGTGAAGGGGGTCGCATTACAATTTGCTGAGAAGCACGATTCGAGAACGGCAGACAGAGAGAGCAGGCGGGGAAAAAAAAAAAAAAGGAAAAGTAATTTCTGGATCCTTGTTGAAAAAAGGTCAAATGCTTTTTAATGACTGTGTTTTCCGATAATGGCAAACGGGGACGGGCAATAATAAACTTGCAGATTGGTATCGTGCGTCGTGCACTTAAGCGGCGCGTGGCATTGAGGACTTAATTTACTGCCGTAGTGCTAGGCGACTGTCACCAGGTGTTATTTCTCTATTCCAGATGCTAGCCCTGTTTGCCACAGGCCAGAGCCAATTTAAAGAGAGCAAATACATGAGGTGCGAGTGTCTGTGTGAAGATACGGCTATTGAATGTTGAATTGTAACCACAAGATACGAACGACGAGTGGACCGCATTCACTAATGAAAAACCTCGTTTTGGATCCAAAACGTGTTAAATTAAAGAGAAACAAAAGAGTGACATGGATAGGACAGCAAGAGAAATCACAAACATTAGTTGTCTTCATTTAATTAATAGTGAAGTTCTGACCTAAAAGCATATTATTTTTTGCATTTTGCACTGTGAACTGATTTGACAGGTAAGCCCAATTATGTAAGATAAAAAACAAGGATTTTTATAACCTTTATTATATGGTTACAAAATACGTGTAACCATATAATAAAGTATAATAAAACACTTGTTTTTGTTATTGCAACCTCTATTATTTGGACTCTTTTATTAAAAAACGCATCAGTGGTAAAATGCTGCTCTAGTAGTGAGTTCTAATAGTGAGATCTTATAATCTTTTGAGAGATTTAATTGCATCTTTTTCTCATTGACATCTTAACTCAACATGACGTCAACTAATTTTTGCCCAAATTAAATATGAAGACACTGATATTAACATGCATTTATTTATCATTGGAAAGGCTTCTTAGCATTAAATTTCCCTTCTGAGGAGCAGGCTACTAAACGCTGTAGTGCTTGAGGGACTGCTACCGCTTGAGGCAGAAGGTTTTAGTGTAACGCTGGGATTTTCATTCGCTCGGTGCTTCAGTATTCAAGCGAGTTTTCATTCTACTAAACACTACAATGTGTGTAAAATCTCCCCTCTGACAGGCTAATTAAAGGGAGAAATCTGTAGTTAGCGTTCATTAAGCTTCACCCGTCACATTCTATATTGACTTAAGATTTCATGTTAAACTTCTGCTGTAAATCATTATTCTAAAACAAACAAGACCATGGGATGCTACATTTAAAAAAAAGAAATTCTGAAGGAAACACCTAAAGGACAGACATGTTTCGTAAAAAAGATTTCATGTCGTTGTGTAAAGATCTCATATTTGTGTTAAATGTATACAACTATAAATAGATTATGGAGTGTTACATATATATACGTACACACACACACACACACACACACACATACATTAATCGTTGTAGTTTTAAATGGTTTGAAATTGACAAGGTAAAAAGGATTTTAAAATAACAGTTGATATTTAAATTTTTTAATAACCCATAAAAATGTTAAGTGTGCACTATAAAATGAATAATTTAGACATAATAGAATTAATTTTATTAAAAAGATCAATTTAATAGCTCATTGTATTTGCCATTTGCCATCCTTCACTGCTAAGTAAAAGGCATTCATTACGAGCTGTCAGCCTTTTCACATCAACTCCTACATTGCATTGAACCTGTGCAATGATCAATGGTCTGAATGACAAAATGCACGTTTTTAATGACAGCAAAACATTTATTTGTATATGATCTATGTCCTCCAGGAGCAGTTGGAAAGACCTGCAAGAGGACATACACTGAAACTGTCTGAAAACAGACAAAGCATAACAACGAAACGGAAGTCTGGCTCCTACAATTGTTTTCCATGACCTCTATCAAACAAGATTAACAGAATCTAGCCCCCTACTATCATCTTTAAAAATATATGTAAAAGGTTTTTGCTCTTTAGACTGAGCGTATAATTGCCCGTCTGAGATTCAAACCAGATATTTCCATTTTGAACATTTTGATTGTTCGTGAAGATATGTGACTTAGGAATGTGACTTATGAAAACAGTGAATGATTCTTTGTCTTTGGATCATTCTTACATGTGTTATTGTGAAATACTGGCAAAACACAAACACATTCCTTTTTGTCTAGTTAGACCTTGTTCCAATTGCGATCGCCTTGTTCAGAATTTTCTTCTCGTCGCCATATGCCAAAACAAGCATTTGTTTAGCTGAGGAGGAGGAGGTTTAATTCAGCCAGTCATCTGAAAGCGTCGGGTTCCTCCTTGAGCTTTTGACAGCGTACTACACTAACATTCTTGGCGGCCTTAGAGGTCTAGTGCATTCCACAGAGAGTGAAATCTGAAGCCAACCTTACAGATCCGTCTATAGTGACGTACAATTTTTTTTTTTTTTCTCCGCCATTATTTTTCTTACAAGCATGCACCCCCCACCCTTCCTTTAGTCTCCGCACTGTTGTTCCTGTCCTGAGAGAATTCTCAGGGACGGACAATGCTTCCCAAGCAGACCCACTGGACCTGAAGGGCACAACGGTTGGGATGCAAAAGGCCCATCGCCACCCCGCTTCAAGCAAGAGAGCACTTCTGTGTCTCAAAGGTGCATTTTGGGGATTTTTGAGGGCTCCAGGAGTGGGGAGCTTTGGACAAGGTAAATAGATGCACTCAGGAGGGAGAAGAGCATCTTCGCTCTTAATTGGGGATAGGGGAAGGGGGTGCTCACTTTGGCACTGTTGCAAGTTGCTAGCGAGCCTTTAGGCGCATCCTCACAATGTGAGGTAATTGGGATTTCTACCTTTGCGAAAGCTGCTAATTTTCCATAGGAAGTGCTAACAGGACCTTTGTCCAATATGTTTTCCTTTTTCCTTCCTCAGAGAGTTACAGGACTGAAGAGCTGGGAATGGCTGGGGCCACTACCTGAGTGGAGGAGAGCCTCCATAATGAACCACTTCACATAGTGGTTTACAGGGGGAAAAAAGAGGGAGAGAAAGGCCACAGAAAAGGAAGCCTAATTCTGTGGCCTGAGAAAGGCTGGGGCCACAAAAGGTCTTGTTTAAGGACGTTATTAAGGGTATTCTTCAACTGTGCTTAGTCTTCAGCACCAATGGGCCACTTAGGACAAGTGTACCAATCTCAGTCCCCAATGGAAACAAACTGACGCCATCTGTCAATGTTTACCATTATGGATTTCATCTACCACATCCCATATGCACAGCTTCAATACCACTTCGGCATTGTCTGAGACCAAGATGTGTTGACCGACTCCGTCGCAGATCGCGAAGAAACGGAGCTGAATGTCTCTTCGGTCTTAAGGCGGGACGGCTTGTGTTTGGCTGATTGTCTTTGTTTGTCAAGTGACACTATTTTCTTTCTCAATGTCGTCATAAGTGCAATTCACATTAATGTCTCACTGAACATAATCCAAAAAGGTCAAACACAACTTGTTTCCGATTTCCCTATCATTGTAGTAATTGCTAAAATGGCACCAATTCGAAACAATAAAACGTCTTCGACTATTACAGTTTTGTACACAGAAAGATGTGCTTGTTGACGTCTACGTTAAAATTTGTCCCGAAGGTGCCGACCTTTACAAAAACCATTTATTTAGCACAGAAAGCAAACAGAAGGATTGAGAAATACATTTTGTTCTAGAGGCTAGAGAAAGAAGTTTCTTTCTACTTCTACTTCTTTTCTGCTTCTTTCTCCCCCTCTAACCACCCCTGTTTCACTCGCTCTATCAAACAATAGCCCCCTACCCCTTGCCCTGAGTCAGTCTGTTGCCCTATAGGACATTAGGCATTCCTTAAAGTTAGCCCTTCTTCCGTTGTGCTTTTGTATCTCGATGGCCTGGCTCCAAGCGAATGTGAACAGTATTGTGGAGCTTGGTGGCCTTTGGTTCCTGGCTGTATTATGTTCTGGATGCTTTTTCATACCGTCTAAAGCGTTTCTGATTGGGCTACTCACATTCTAAAAGCCAAAACTGCAGGAACAAGGAACTTGTACAAGGTTTGCACAAACTGGCAGTAACGATTAGCGCTCAGGCTGATGCCCTGATAAGGATGTGAAGTATAAAGTACAATATTGAACGTACAATTGAATCAACTCCGTATCTGGGTACAGAAGATAAAAACAGAGAAGAGAGGTAATTTACCACGGTCAAATGTAGCTATTATTACATGCTGCAAGCAATGAGACTTTCAAATTTTGTTCATGAAAAATTATTGCAGTCAGATAAGACCTTTTTGTTAAAAATACAACTACTATGCTGAAAAAAATTACAAATGATTTTTACTCGGAAATTCCTTTGAAAAAAGAAACAACAGGCAACACCGAACTAAAAGTGACATGTAAAAATTGTGTTTTCTTTAAAACTGTCATAAAATATTCTTTACCGCATATTAAGATGAACGAATGATGTAGCTGTGTAAACAGAAAAACCTATAAAGGCATGATGCAACAGCACTGTGAAATATAAAGGCAGTATTTTTTGACAGTCACGAGTTACATAGTGCTAGAGATGTTGCGGTAATGATTGTGTAGATCTTAGAAATGGCTGGTATGACTGCATGATTCTATTCAGCAGTGGAATATGATGATTGTAATTTCACACTGTGAGAGACAGACCGGCACACAGATTGACGGCCAGTGTCACGGTTCCATTAGAGTTACTTCACTGTGAACTGGCGAGATGCTCTGTTCCAGAAACCACTGTCACCACGCTGCTGCAGAAATGACAAGCGCTCCAAAGAGAACACGGAGATCGGCTGTGAATGTGTGTCATCTTTTCTTCTCCCCTTGCAACATCTTCCTCAATAAAGCAGCAGCAGAGGGAACAAAAGGAACAATGAGAGGAGAGAGAGAGAACGAGAGAGCGCGTACTGTATTATGGAGAGAGAATCTGCACTGACATCTGAATTACATTTCAGACGTGTGGAGAGAGAGAAAGCGAGAAATAACTGCGTCTCGAATGTTTATTTAACTCTGGCTTTGTCTTGTCACTCACAACTCAGAGCCACAGCTCAAATAGGCATGTATACATTCACTGGCTCGCTGATAACTGACAGACTATCTGTACATATTGCAGGTTTGGACGCAAAAGTGGCATAGTTGACATTTATATCATTTAACTTCACTGACATTTTACCCTATTGCTCAGTATAAGGCTCTATCTTTGTATGGCACGACTGACAATGTGTCAAAAATGGCACGTTCGTATGTATAGAGATGTTCATGTACACATATGGAAAGATGCTATCCGGTATACCACGTGAAAGGTGCTGTATTACATTGTTTTTAGTTAACCTGGCAACACCTTTTTTCAGTATTTTTTTTTTCTAGCGAAAACAAGAATTTTTTATCTTTTGAGAAAATATTTTTGAATATTTTATACTTTATATATATATATTTATATTTAATATCTTTACCATTTCTTTTTCGTTTATATTTGAATGTCTTTAAATAAATTAAATGCTGCAAAGAGGAGAGGACTATTTGCAAATGTGGTTGGAAAATTAAATTTACGTTATATTGCTAATTGCAAATTTGACATGGTTCATGTTTTACTGAGTGACTAAAACAGATTTAAAGTTTTAATTATTTTCTATGGTTTCTCATCTGTAAAATTGTTTTGTTAGCCTTTGAATTCATGGTTTAAGCTTAAACCTCTTCAGTGTTGTTGTTAAATGCTGAAAAGAAGAGAAAACTATTTGCAAAAGTGGTAGGAAAATTAAACTTATTTTAAGTTAAAGTCTGTACAAATAATGTGCATTACCCCATGAGAGTTTGCCTTTATTTTTAAGAAAAAAACGATTGCCCAAATTGTTCTCAAATTTTTCATGAAATGTAACATTTGTCATTTTCGGTAACACTTTACAATAACGTGTCATTTGTTAACATTAGTTAATGTATTAACTAACACAAACAAACAATGATCAATCTTTTTTTTTTTTTTTACAGTATTTATTCATCTTGGTTAACATTAGTTTATAAAAACACAATAATTCATTGTTAGTTCACCGTGCATTAACTAATGTTAGCAAACACAACTTGTGATTTTAAAAAATGCTTGAATTAATAAATGTTTATGTTTAGTTTATGTTAACTAATGCTAAATAATGACCCTTATTGTAAACTGTTACCATGTTTTCTTATGTAAAAAAAACTGATTCCATATTTTTTTTCCCTCACCTTTAAAATTAATTACTAAATGAAGTGGCACACTTCCTGTTTGAGAATAACTTTTAAATAAAATAATAATCTCTTTATGTGCGTCTCTGCGGTGTGAGCCACCCCGACTAAAATGGCAGGTTTGGTGACACTATATCACAGCACAGCAGGGCCAAATTATCCTCTAAATGAATAGGGGTTATGAGTGTGGTACGCTGACAGTCAAAGCCTCATACACACACATGTGCATGCATACTCTGAATACCAAAGGGAAACAGAGAGACCTAATGCCTGACACCTCACCCTCATATAACCTCATTACAACCTTTCAACAGAGGTTAGAGCCCCAAAGCATACACTTAGTGTGCTTTGATGGTTCTGGATCTCAAAGTGACAGTCAAACACCCCCTCGCCACGCAACTCGTGCTTCTCTCGTCTCTCTCTCTCTCTCTCTTCGCGCTTTCCCTCCACACTTATTTGGGAGTAATTTTATGTGCCAGCGTGGCACATAATACACTTTTAATGGACAACTAATTCTCTGCCATTAATTTGTCAACATGATTACTGGATCTGCCGTTTCAGCTCGCAAAGTCTGGGTTCCTTTTAAGTATATACAAGACGTTAATGTGTTTCTATTCAGGTTTACATCAAGGGACGTCAGAGATTTACATAATGCGACCATTGAGGTCCATGACAGCCTGCTTTCCCCCCGAGTTCACTTTTCTCACTTGATTCCCACAAAAGACCTCGACGTTTTCAGGCTTCACCCTGGTGAATACTGTCATTTTTCTGAAGTTAAGATGAGACTGGAGGTTGGATAGCTGGGTTAAAAGGAATAAGACGCAAGAGAATAACCCGTTTGGTTACAACAACAGAAATATGTGTGTATACTATTTTTTTAGGAAGTGGAAAAATTCGGAAATTCAAATGACATGGTAATTTTCACTCTTTTGAAAATATGCCAATGTGCGCTGACACACAGTTTTCTGGTTGAGTTTTAGGCTTGCTTTCCCCCAAAACAATCCCCGTGACTCCACGTAAATGCCAATGCATCCAGCACAGGACAGGCAAAGGTGTATATGTGACCCAGACTTCTGTGGACAGGTCACAGCTACATACATACCCTGAACTCTTCGCCACCCAGCCTGGGAAACACAAGCTCCTTCTGGCAGGAAGCTGATGAGGCAACAGACTGAGAGATCAAAAAAAAAAATCCTGTGCTGAATTTCTGGCACTGCTCCATAGTCGCATACTGCATGTGTACAGTAGTCTGTCATCAAAGGACACAGGATTGTTTTTGCCGGTTGTTGGACGTTTCCTTATGAGCAGTCTTTGATGTATGAGGGCAATCTTTAGTTGACAGACGGGTCATACAGAGGAAAATCTCTCCCTCTTTCGTTCAACGCAGTGGATTTTATTGTTTCCCTAATAGCTTGTAATGTTAAGTAAAAAAACACTGGATAAGCATGCAAATGAAAATATTTACATTAGTTAAGCATACAGATACTTATATGTTAAAAATGAAGACATTTAAGACTTTATTTTAGAATTACTTAAGAATAGGTCAAAATAATATAATATGAGAGAACAACAAATAATAAATATAAATATTTTTCTGAAATTGGTAAATTAGTAATTTAGTAGTACTTGTATTACAGTAGTTTTTACACAAATATGACATGAAGTTTTGTTACATAGACCTTGTAAGACCATTTAGATCACACAGTTTAATTCTCAAAATGGTAAGTAAAGTACATTTTTAAATTAAGATCCCAAAATGACTCATAATACACAGTGGGGTGGAGCATAGTGTAAAAAAACACATTTATAGGACTATGTTCAACAAGAAAATAGAATTCATTTTTTTCTACTTCAAAATTTCATGTTTAAAATTTCGTTTAACGTTTAATTCTGTGTATAATTAATTTTGATATTTCTATGCAATTTCTGAGTGAAAATTGTTTCAAAAATGTGATCCCATCTTTAATTTGTGCTGAGATATAACTTTTACATTTATTAATTTAGAAACTTGTATCTAAAATTTAAATCAATATATATATATAATATATATATATGAGATATATATATATTATACATTTATTAATTTAGAAAATTGTATCTAAAGAAACCAAAAAATGTGTGTGTATAAATCGGAGTAATTTTGAGAGTGATATAATCATTGCCGCCAGGTAAATGTATCACAGTTATTGTGATGTAAATTCACACACATATCCAGTCACAGGTTGCCTCGTAAGTGAATATTAGACTCATTTATTTCTCCTCGGTCTCTGATTCACTCTTTCTGTACCTCTTTGAAATACAGCTGTTTATTTAGGGCTTACATATCGTATATATGACATTCAGAGTGTTATTTTTAACTGAGTTTGATGGAGAAAATCTGTCGAATTTGTTGGAACAGATTTAAATATGAGCTGAAAACTGAGAGTACTGCCCTGACTCCCTGCTGAAAGCATAATCAGATTAGATAAAAATATCTAATCTATGAATGAGAACTTGGACATTCAAATTCTGTGAACATTTGCGGAGATCGGCAAGCACAGATTTCATCAAGGCAAAGTTATGCAATAGATTTTTAAGAAGCGGCAATAGCGCAGTGTGACAGGCAAAAAAAATGCAGCTCTACTCTTGTTGCGAGTGGTTTGACGTTATCAATTTGAAAAGCGGTGGGAACCCAATTAACAGCATCAAACACCTAATTAGCATGAGCTGTGTGAGTTAAACTGCAATAAGACCTGGCTGTATTTTATGAGTTAAGTCTGGATACGTTTTCTGTAATCCGAGCTTCGAAGTGTGGCGTAATCTGCTTAGAAAAATACCCAAGCAGGAATTCATGTGCCAGACAAAGGGCTCGGATTCAGGATAACATTACAACCCTCTGACTCGTACATCCAACGACAGCTGCAGTATAATATAATGACATATATCTTGGACATTTTTTTTCCCCCCGTTGAAAACTGAGATATTGAAAAGTTCAACATAGTCTGATTTAAAGTGTATTATGCCAAAAAGAAGGAAAAAAATGCTCTGTGAGCTCTAAACTAAATCTTAATATTGAGACCAAGTACCATCAAGCATGAATCAAGCTAAACATGAGCAAAAGCTCACATAACAAACTAAAACTCCTCTAAGAGAGCTAAGTAAAGCACATTTGCGGTGTTGAATTAAGCAACGGCTTAATCCTAGTAAAGTCCTCTCAAATACAGCCTTCCACACTAAACTTCCTAGAAAAAAAATGCATGTAAAGTGTGGTCCGGTGTGATAGACATGCTAAACAAGAGCTATGCATTACAAGCAGTTTCTTCTGAGAAAATACTGCAAATTCTGACCCAGCATGTGTCATCAAAAGAGATTTCAGTCTGTCCAATGTGTCGATTTTCCTCATATACACTGTATGCGTGTCTGTCTGGGGGTAAGTGGTGCACATTGCTGCTTCATTGACCTCCAGTAAAGAAACTGACCCTCTTAGTGCTTAGCAGGCCACTTGTGAGAGGAAGAAGCTTGTTGACCAATCGCTGCGGTTGAAAGAGATGAGAGAGCTTTAGAGGCGTTCACATAGTCGCCTTGACGACCAAGAGAAGCCCAAAGAACTTCATGGCACCAGATCCAGTTCAGGTTGTACAGAATGAAACAAACTGCCCATTTAGGGCACACAGAAGCGTTGCCGTACAAGAAGCCCTGTCAAAACTGCCCACCCTCTTCTTCATGCAGACTGCATACTAATTCGACATTATGTGCCACCAATCAACTCCACAGAGCGCATTCACTTCCACAAAGGCTCTACCTCTCGAGCGCTTTGGATCTTTTCCAAAAGGCTTAATGTCAAATCCAGGTGGAGGATAGGATAAGTCAGTTTGATGGAGAGCAGGCTGATTCCGAGACTGCTCTTTCAATTCCTCAATAAACGGAGCCAAGAGGTCGCTTTCATTAAGATCCAGTTTAGCGCGATGGCGACATGTTCAAATCGCAATCTGTGAACTGTTACATGACGCATATATGCTTTTTAGTTCGTAAGCAACAACATTTAAGAGAGCTGTAGGGTGTGCATTGATACATTGGGTGAGTCATTCTCAGCTTCAAACCACAAACTCATGGTACGTAGGCATTCTCAGTGTTACAATTTCCTCTCCAGAGGGCATCTGGAAAAAGTATAACTAACTGATTAGTTTTATTCACATAAGCCTGCATGTCTGTAAATCGAACAATGCTAAAATTGTACCATTAAATTTAATTTTAGGCACCGCTCGAATGTTCCTGGAACGTTCTCGGAGATACAATGTTTAAAGTGGTACCACGCCGCAGAGATGCCGGTGCTCAGAAACAGGCCGGAGGGTCCGCGTTTATCTTGACTTCACTTAGCATTTCGGCTCTCTCTCTGCAGAGAGGGTGGAAATGAAAAGGTAATCCAGGCCCCACAGGGCCGGTAGCAGGTGTTGGAAGGGAAAGCATTCCAACTCCTGCTGCTAACACACTCAATGGCTCTCAGTGGAGAAAATGCTTTCAGGAACTGTGCACTCACTTCCCTTGATTTACTCTGCCCGTTAGAGGGAAACCTTTTTAAAACCCAACCGCCGAATTAAGGACAGGGACTTTAAAAATCTACTTCTTCAATAAAAGCGACACAGCAAAAACAAACAAACAAACAAACAAACGAAAAAAAGCTTTTCGGAAGGAGAGGAATTTTAGGAGTGGACCTTTTACTGGTTTTAAACTCAGGGTCAAACGACGTGGTTTGCACATTGGTCAAAATTTTGGATGAGAAAACAGCAATATAATGTCTATAGAGTGCAACCAGCACATTTCAGAGTTTGCCATTAATGGAGTTCAGGTGAAAACAAGCAAGATGTGTCCCAGTCTTCAGGCACAAAATTGATTCGATAAAATACTGGTAAAAGGCGAGGACAGATGGCCCTGCAAAGGCTCCTTTATAGTATAGCTTTAATTGTAAATTAAAGGTAGCTTTTCTAAACTCACACTGTGTCCTAGATCGTATTATATATTAAAATAGATGCTTCTGTTACATTGTGATTTTAACATGCATGCACACACACACACACACACACACACATATATATATATATATAACATTTAAACTTAAAAGGTATGAAATGTCACATTATTCTGTAATTATATGATTTGTATTACCTTGTTTTGAATTTTCATTTCGCCGGTACACAATCTAAAGCCGTTTCATTGGGTGCCTTAGGTGCCAAAAAAATTGTGCTACATCATGCCTATGATTAATGATCCACAAATAGTGCTGACATGGTAAAAAAATATTTGAAATCTTTAAAACTCCATTTCTAAGTTTTTGATAAACAAAATAACATTTTGGTCTCAACCACTTCTTAAAAAAAAGAAGAAGAAGAAGAAAAATAATTCATTTGTACAATTGAAGCATTAAACACAATGAATCAATTTATTTTGCATTATTCACTATTATGATGAGCCAAAGGAAATTTGTGCATTTGTGCAAAGCATTCCTATCCTATCTCAGAACTAAAAAATGCTTATAAAAATGTTTTCAGAACTAAAAATGCTCATAAAAATGCTTTCAACAAATTCTTTACGTGTCCACAAATCAGCACCACTAAATAATACATTATATAAACGAATGAATAAAAAATATATATATTGGCAACATGTCTCAGTTATTTATCATTAAATTAATCAACTTAAATTCTTCACGTAAGATCAATTTTGTAAAATGTTCTAACAATTATTAAAATACTTGCAGTAAACTTGTAGCCTACTACATATATCATAATACTGATGATATTTACAGTTAACATGCATGAAATATACAAAACAACAAAATATCTATTAAATACATATATTTAAAAACAAAATAATTTGGTGCAGAAAATATATAAATGCAATTTATTAAAGAATTAGGCATTACTAAAAATGAACAATAATGCTTACCATATTTATTCTATGTATTAATACATTTGTGAATATAGATTGATCCTTATTTATAAACATATTCTATTTGTAATTTGTTCATAATACATTAGTTTTAATACCCGTGAAATGTATATACCTTTACACAACCACATCCTACTAAAATATCCAATTTGTTTTTTTGAAGCACCACGTCTCTGCACTACAAAACAGCAAACGGTGTATTTTAGACCGTCTGTGCTGATAGATAATAAGCCAAACTACAGGTAACAGGCATGCAGTGCCTTTTAATAACTACCCTCTTCCTTTTTTCCATTCTCTCCCTCCGTTTACAGAGTATCTCGACTCTCTCTCTCTGTCCCTCTGCATCTTGACACAGCACACTGAGCTTAATCGCACATAATTGGGTGGGTGGGACAGTGGGCCGGCCCAGGCTTTGTGTGCAAAGGGCAAGTGGTCAAGTTAATGGAGCCCTTGTAGTGAACAGGGAGCTCTCTCCCTCTACTGGGACAGAGGGAGGGGACAACGGACCTCTTTCAAATCTCAAAAGACAGAGTTGGGTTCCTTTTTACCCCTCCTACTCCCTCCTCTCTCTCTCTCTCTCTCTTTTTTTTCTCCATAGACTGACTGACAGGATTAGCCTCATAGCGACTCTACAGCTGAGCTTTAAGTTGGCTATCAGAGCATGGGAAATGAAGAGGCCTAGACCGACAGTCAAACTGTGAATTGAGGCACATGTGAGGCTAGTCAAGCGGCACTGCAGGTCAGATCCCAGTGAAAACTTTTTCCAAATTGAATAGAAATGTTTTAATATCAGTAACATAAATTAAGTGTGAAATTAACCTCTGTGTTTCGTTTAAACAAATAGCATATGGTTAAAAATGTCTTTAAACCTTATTTCTGGGTTAAAAGTGAAAAAACTAAATCCGATTTTTTGGTCCCAACATTTGACCCAACCGTTAAAAAAAACATTTGTACAATTGAAGCATTATACGCAAATGAATCAATTTTGCCATTAATCACTATAACGATGAGCCATCACACCACAAATCAATTACACATTATGTGACACAAAAAAATTAGCGGGACGCAGAAGGATTGAAAACAATGATTTAATCACAGTCGTTACAAGCACCTGCAGTGTCAGTGAGAAACAATCACTTTGGACTCATCTGTGTTTTGTACAAATGTAATCACAGTGCAGAAGCACACAGCCCTGAACATTTCACAACAAACCAAAGAGCTCTGAATGAGGCATCAGCAGCTCACCATCACGAGAAAACAGTGGGGAGAAAGGTTACAGTTTAGGCGGGAAAAATAGAAAATAAACCAAAGATTTATTTGTTAAAGTAGCCTTAGAGTTTAGTATTCAATATTTGGATGTAAAATAATTTTCTTCTAAATGTACACCAAAAAACTATTTCTGTATTTCCCCTGATTTCCAAAAACAGAACTACTGAAGCCCGTTTGCACCATAGGATAAAATAAAATAAACAAGTAAATAAAAGGTGACTACTGACTTTTTATATCATAATTCAGACTTTATATTTAGTTAAAGTTTATCTCTTTTCATTAGGAGAATAAAAATCTAAATTGCGAGATTGAGAAACGTATCAGAATTGAGTCGGAATCATTTCATCATCATCAATTGTAACAAGCAAGAATTCGAATCACATTACATTTTCTTTATTCCATGGCCGAAAGGAGCATCTACACAGAACTCATATGAACTGTATACACTAATTAATTCAATTTAAATTTAAAATCATCAATTTACTCACCCTCATGTTATTCCAAACACACATTTTCTTTTCTTCATGGAACATAAAAAGAGAAGTTTTGCAGAATGTCCATGCTGCTCTTTTCTATATAATAAATGATGACCAGAGACGGTCAAGTTCCAAAAACAATTGGCAAAATGGCACCCAGTCCACCCAGCTTTTCAGCTTTTATTTTAATATGCATTTGTGTGCAAAAAAGATCACTGTTATGATCACCATTCACCTCTATTGTGTAGAAATGGCCAATTTGGACATTCTGCTATAAACAACATGTTTTACATTCTATGGTTAAAAGAAAATCAAATGGGTTTCAAAGGACATGATAAATGAGGACACCGTTTTCATCTCTTTATGAGGCCATTAGTCCAGCATGCACAGTGAGTGCGCTCTAAATATACAGGAGAACAGTGCTGCAGGTCTTACCAGTGGTAGTGGGACGCTGTCAAGACATCAATTCAGTCTTAGTCTGGCCTAATCTGTCATATCTTGTCAGTTCTTCGATTAAAAAAATGCCAGGTGAGAGCATTTCACAGTGAAGCAAATAACATTCAGCGCAGCAGCATCCATCTCAACCCCTCATAACCTTTGGTGTCAGAATGAACCTTTGAATGTAGATACAGAATCAGTAGCTAACTGAGAGCTGGTGTCATTATGATAACAAGATCCTATGATCAAGACGACCCTACGGCCTCATTTACGTCTTTGTAAAGAGGAGAAGATAGTCCTGCGAACCTGATTAGCTGTATCAGCCTCCAGAGTCATAAATTCATAACATTCTGCCCTGAAACATCATCTCTGATATCACGCATACTCACAGGCAACGAATGAGTTCATATCTGAGCGTCACATCCGCAGTGTTTGTAGGATGAGAGGGAGGGATGTGTTCTCCATTCCCATTTAATGCATTTCACACTGCTGTTGCACAGTAAACAGGTCAAGTGCGCACGCACACACACACACACACACACACACACGGCAACTCACCTACATAGTCTGTTTTTACTGCACACACACACACACACACACGGCAACTCACCTACATAGTCTGTTTTCACTGCACACACACACACACACACACACGGTAGTTAAAAAAGTTATACGAGTTGAGGAGTGTAATAAGAGGCTGTTTAGTCCTGGCACACACACACACACACACACACACACAGTGGCAAAGCCGGGGTGGGCGGTACAGAAAGGCAGCCTGGCATGGGATGGCTCTGCCCAGCTCAGATCAGGGCTGGACTGGATCCGTGAGTGAGAGTGAGGAGAAGAGGATAGTGGATGTTCTCATCATACACCTCCTTTCCTTCTCTCTGCATCTGAAAGACAAAATTCAAAAGTACAGAAGCAGGAATTAAAACTGCTAAATCAAACACTGGGATACTCCGATATATGCACGGTTTCTGACTGTGCAAATAAACACTAGAATACTATAGAAAGTACTATATAAAACATTGCACTGCACCGACAGTTCATTTAAAACATTACAAGTGCACTTCAAATATACAATGATTTCATGTATGAAAAGCATATTTAAAAAAATCTGAAATAAAACTAATTTTAGTATTTTTAAAAGGTACGTCAGAGTTACTTTTTTGAGGAATTTTTTTAATACGAATCAGGACATCTCATTCCACGATTAAAAAACCCTCTCATT
Source organism: Puntigrus tetrazona (assembly GCF_018831695.1). Classification (NCBI taxonomy): domain Eukaryota; kingdom Metazoa; phylum Chordata; class Actinopteri; order Cypriniformes; family Cyprinidae; genus Puntigrus; species Puntigrus tetrazona. The sequence continues at coordinate 6,651,891 of NC_056711.1, read as the reverse complement.
AAAGGAATGAAGTACCTGAAAACAATACCTTTATTAATTTAGCACATTTTACCATTAATTAGAAAATATTTTAACAAAATTGCACTGCTTTCTAATATTGTTCCAAATCAAAGGTGTGACCAACATGAAAATAACATGAAGTGATATCATAAAGAGGAGACTATCATGATTTAAAAAAGTAAAAAGAGTAGTTCAAGTAAATGTCATGTAGTGCAACTATCCAACACAGTACATATTGTATGCCTTATCTACATAGTATTTATTAATATTTAGAATTGTTTTTATATTTACAATTTTCGTTTTATGTTTTACTAATATTATGTGATTTTTGCTATGCCATTTCACAGCTTTTTTATTACTATATAGTCACTATTTTAAACTTAAGAACATTAAAATGTTGCCTTACAGAAATAAGTTGTTTTCACATAATATTTATATTGATTCAAATTACAAAAAACATTTTCCTCATTTTAGTTTGTTACTCTAACAGCAATTCAAAATGTACCATTTATTTTACATAAAAAATTTACATATAAAAATATAAATATACTTTTATTTTGAGAAATGTATTTTTTTTAATAATGATCACATATGATTAGGATTTGGGTTGATAAGCTTTGACACACAGCTTCAATATTCAAATTAAAACTTACTCTGTTCTGACAAATTAGAGTAAGAACATTCTATTTCTGCTCCATTTCACGAAAAAACAGCTTTCTGCGCCCTTCACTATTCGTATGTGCAGTGCAAGAACTCCCTCTAACAAACAAGGACAAGTGGCAAGAATCCCACTAACTGCTTCATAATGGCCCGCTTAGAGTCTAGGTGTCTGCAGAGGGAATGTCACGCAGTCTTGCTGTACAATATGCCCTGTGGGTCTGCTTTTCTGCCA